>NC_072456.1:1706772-1846772 GCF_027596085.1 Anoplopoma fimbria | reverse complement strand
CTATATAGTCTCTCTTTTTTATGTTTAAGTGTTTTTTTACCATTTCTTTTCTTATGGAGGGATCGGTTTATTTTATAGATTCATATTGGTGTTTTATTTTGTCTGTATTTTGTTGATTTTATGGATCTGGAATGCAAAGTGAATGTAGATCCAGTAAAACGTGGACTGATTTCTCTTGTAAATGAGAATAATAAGGAAGCCTGTTTGATCAAGAGCAAACCAAACCTTTCATATGTTTGGTTTGTTGGATTAACATAAATCTATTTGGCTTTTTTGATCTGTTTTATCTTCGAAATGATGAAAAGAATTATAGGGGATGGCTATATTCTAAATCTTGTGAATTTTTATTCAAGTGAGGAATAATAATAATAATAATAATAAAAACAACTAAGTGAAACTATAAATGTGTTTATCAAACACTACAGTAAGATGATAAACAAGCTTATTTTGTGGCTGACTCTCAGGAGAGTTTTGATGACTGTTGTTCATACACACTGCATGAGAATCTTTGATAATAATCACAATAATAATACAATGCTACTTAATATGATGTTCTATAAAAAGCACAATCTTTAAGGTCTGAGTTTTAAAGTTGCCTGTTATTTTATTTTTTTAAATATTTGCCTCCATTAGAGAGGAGACAGAGTGGACAGGAAGTGAAGGGATAAAGGTGATGTTGAGGTCACATGATCAGTATCATAAACCAATATGAAACTGCGCAGGTTGAGGTTTTGGGATGAACTGTGGCTGTAAATGTGCAAGAATCTGGTGTATTCACTAGATTTGTTTTTCTTTTAGGCATTTTAAATCTTCCATATATATATATATATGCTGGAAGGCTTTAAGCCACGTATGAACGTTTAATTACCATAATATTTATAATGAGAGGGTAACATTTAGTTCGGAGTAGGTTTATCTAGGGATTTGAAGATTTTCCTGGTCAGTGTTGATACTGAATCATTAATGCCGCTGCATGCTGATAGATGAGTCTGACGGAGGATGGCGGATGTTGGGCGGAGGGTGTGGCTCCTTTTTCTGTCTAAGGTTTCTGTTTAACTGATGAACATCATTATACAACTGAGAAGAAATGTCACATTAAATCCAGAGTTTCAACCTTGGAATCAAAAGAGAAGCTTTCAGAATATAATCAGTTTAATCCGATTTACAGTTTACAGAATGAAAATAGAGAAACCTGAGTGGAGATTTCAGCTGTTGTTTGAGGGCTGTAATCTGGATTTTACAAGCACTAAATTCTTAAGAAGTGTTGAATAATGACTAACCCAACCAAACACAAGCAATATGGTGCTACTTCAAGGTCACCACATGGTCCGTCACAACAGACATACTGGAATAGAGGCCCACATGGTAAACTATAAGTTGAATGCATGTAACATGGTGACCCGATTTCCATCAACATTCCAAGTGACGTAAAGTAACAGTTCGTAAAAACCTCAACGTCCCCCAAAAACACACGTTAATGAACCTGCAGAGACTCTGCAGAGAGATAATCCATCAATGTCCGTACAGTTATTCTTTATGTTAAAGTTTCTCTTTTTATTTTATTTTGAGCAGTCAAATCTTTACGTGGTAAATCAAATTAGCCTTCAGTAATCCAAAAGTGTCTCTATAAATCTGTAAAATATCTATAAAACCCCTTTTGAACTTTGGAAACTTAAACCCTCTTGGTACAAATTTCCTCCGAAAGCACTAAATTGGTAGATTTATGAATGTGGTTTTGAATGTCTGTTTTTGAAATATTGTAAATTTATCAAACAGTGGGTCTCAATTCCTAAAACATAAACATTCAAATATCTGCAGTACATGTACTTCCCTTGTGATGCGTTCATGGAAACGCTCACATCTGACAGACGGCTGTAGACCAGAAACATATTAACCTGTTGTTTGATTTCCTGATAGTCATCCCTCTAATGTTGTTCAGTGGTCAGATGTCTGAGTGTCGTTAAACTCACCAACAGGAAGTGATTTCTTTCAGCTGCATCTCCACATGATGAGAATGTTTGTAAGTAATCAAACAAGCAAACCTGATGGATTATTTCTTTGCAACCACTCTCTTCTCCAATAAAGTGAAACCAGCGTCTGACTGGAAGAAAGGAAATCAATCTAAAGAATGATGTATTTACAAAATGGAGGCTGATCAGCATAGAGGTATGTTTAGTTTGAATGTCTCTACATTCTGTGATCAAGTTTTAAAACTTAGACTTTAGGTTGTCTTCATCAATGTGACTTCCACCTAATATTTGACTGAACTGTGAGCTGGTTAATTTTTTAGAATCCACTAAAGCAAAAAGTCAAATCTGATTTTATATGTAATATTTATTGATTTAGTTTCCTCCTAAATAAAGCTGCAGGGAGCAAACGTTCAAGGTCCATGGTTTATTTATTGTCATTGTTAAACAAAATTTATTTGTAGTCCATTATGCTAAATTAGAAAAACAAAGAAGCAATAACTACTTTTAATGGTGGAGGGTAGAGGATGAGTGAAGGAGTCTCCCAGTCTGAAGAAAGAAGCTGCTCTGAGGTCTGATTGTTTGGCAGCTGATACTACAGCTGTATATCTTGCCAGACGGCAGCAGGGTGAACAGGTTGTAGCTGTGGTGGGTGATGTCTTTTAGTATCCTTTGGGATTTGCGCAGGCACCTCTTGTCACCAATATCACTGATGCTTCACCAGGATGGAGACATGTGATGATTAGTCAGGCTGTTTACGATGCGGATTCCCAGGAACTGAAAGCCCTTCACTTGCTCCACTTCAGCTCCATTGATGTAGACAGGGGTGTGTTTAACGTTGCTCGAATTAAGTTTAAGTTACTGAAGTCATTTAGATTTGATTGATAAGAGTTTTTGTCCTTTAATGGCTTCCTTTAATATCATCAGATCCTACAGAGGGTTATTGTTAGTATGTGGCCCTTTAGTTTTTCTCTTTAGTGTCTGAGCAGCGGTGCACATGAAGAAAATCAGAAAAACGTCAGAAACGTCACTGTTATAATCACAAGGACGTGCTGATGTCTATCAGAAACAGCCAGATGCAAAATAGTTTGACCTTTGACTTGTGTGTCAGTTTGGATCAGATGTTCAGATGCCGTGTGTTCGGGTCGTGGCGGTCCAGGGTGCTCTGGCTGTGACTCAGCGGGCCTCTGGGACAGGAAGTTTGTGCCTCACTGAGCCGGAAGAGGCAGCGATGATGTCAAGTTATGTAACGGACAGTTTTATAAACAGTAAGCTGCGTCAGACTAAGAGACGAATGCAGCTGGATGTCTTCCATAATGATGTCACCTCAAACCTTTGACGTTGCTTGTGACTGAGGGTTTAAATCTGCTGAATTTTATTTTTTTATTGTTGGTTTGAAACAACAATGTCAACTCAAGGTCCACTTGCTGGTTTGTTCCAGAGCTTTCACTCGCTCAACAGCAGATGGAGTTTACTCGGTAGTCGTGGAGACGGAGGTGTCTTCACTTTTAGGAATTTATAGTCCACATTGAGCTTGAAAGTTTGGACGTTCGGTTTGATTGAAAGTCTAAATGTGAATTTAAAACAGATTAACTTCACATTTATTCTGAACAGTCTGAGGCGGCCATGTTGTCTCTTGTGTTTACTTTGCAGTGTGTCGCTTTCCAGGTGTTTCCAGGTGTACGGCAGTGTTACTGCACATGTTTTAATAGTTGTGTGAAGCCGCTAGTGTAAAGTCTGATAAAGTGCCTTTGGATTTGTCGATAAAGACGCGAACAAAAGCAGCATATTTCATCAACAACAAGAATATGGCCATGTATTTGCAGACAGGAAGTGTAAGCGCTGACTCACTCTATGATGACATGACAGTTTGTTGTTGTGCTGAATGAATCCAGTTGAATGTGCGGTAAAAGCTTCTTCCACCCATTTCCTCCTCCTCCTCATCTTCCTCTTCTTTGTAGCCACAAGTCTTGATATCACAGTGATCGTACTCAAAGTCAATTTCTGCCACAGCCTAAGTTATTAGTTCAGGAATTTGGAGGATATTTTTTCTTATTATCAACAAATCCCATAAAGAGTCCCAACCAATAGCTGCTCAGTTCATCTCTCAAATCTTCCAACTGACTTCCTGTCTGTGGCTCTCAGCACAAAGCCTATTGGTTCCTACTCTGGATGCTAATCTTTAAACGCACAAATAGACAGTTTCATGTTTAAAAAGGACTCAGTAATTTCCTAAAACAGTCTCTGTAGTTTTTAGAAATAGTGCAATTGTTGGGGACTATTTTCAGTGGCGGATTAATACACATTTGGTGCTCTAGTTAGTATTTACGACAGCAGGACGGTGTATGTTTGATTGGGTCGAAATAAACTACAGTGTGTCTGTTCATGGTGATGAAGGAGCATGTGAGGCAGTGCAACAGTGCGGCTCGTCATTGTTAATGGAGCTCTGTGGTGCAGAGGAAGAGGAGACATCAGGCTTTGATACACACACAGTATTTATTAGTAGTAACATTCACTACTGGTTTGTGACTGCTTTAGCTGCAGCAGAAAGGAAATCAAGATTGACCTGATGTGGATGATACACTAAAGTCATCTTCCTGCTTTAAGCATCAATCATCGTGATTCGTTGTGATCTGGCGCCATATAAATCAAATTGCCTTGACTCGTTAGCTTAGCTTTTAGCATCCAGAGGGCAGTTACTGTTCGAGGAAATGCTTTTATTGTCTCAGGGAGTGTCTCCTCTCAGTCTGACGCACCAAATTAAATTATACTCTCATCCTGGTAATAACATTATAAGTGTAAAAACATCCAGAATGTGTTACAGTTAAAGACTGAAGATCTTAAAACCCTCAAACACACTGAGACAAGAAGAAGACTCTGTTTTGTAGAGACCTATCTGGATGTTTGACTGCATTCCTTCTCCACACCGACGCCATTTTCTCCTCCTCCTCCTCCTCTCTTTGCCTGGAGGATGCGGTTGCCACGGTAACCAGACTATCCCCACTGGGGGAGAGAGAGAGAGAGATGCAGGCTGTGGAAGATGTGGGGGTGGAGCAGGTGGGGGTGGTAGTGATCGACACTCTCTTTGTTCAGATACACAATATGTTTTAAATACGTGAGCATTTTTTATTAAGAGAGTTACAAATCCTAAAATCTGATCTCATGAAGAAAGAGACGACAGAAAATACAAATAAATACATAATTAAAATCACACAATATATGATCAGAATCAACAGAGGACCTCTGTCTTGGTCAGTAGATCTGTTTAAACAGCTACATGTCAGAAATAAAGACAGGGATCACCTTCAGCAGGAAGAAGAAGAGGAGGATCTATCAGGATACAATATTTTTTATTTTATAATATATAATATTACTTGTTAACATCAGCATGCATATATAAGTAGGTCTTTGTGCAGTAGAAGAAAATGAATCTGTGTTTTCTGCTGACTCACTGTGAATTTGAGAAGCAAATGGGATGTAGAATGATTTGACTGTATTGATGAACATTAACCATTGAGGTGGACGTGTGCATTAGCTTCCCATGTTTCATATCCATTAATGATATACCAGCTGATAATCAGACAACAATAACTACAGTCTTGATACAAATCCCCTTTAGATTATAGAGCCAGGACAGTGGATTAAAAAAATGCCATCAAATGTAGAATTTGACGTTGAAAACAAATCTGAAAAAGTGGAAAACACTGGCTTTGTAACACATATTTTTTGCGCTCTGATGTGTTTTTCAATGACAATCTTCAGATTTGTTCTTCATGTCATTCTTTTTACCCCCACAATGTTTCTTTTCACGCATGAAGGATTGATTCAATTATATTTTATGTTTTTTTTTTAATTGTGACCCAAAAACAAACTGAACATATAACATTTAACAGGCATGGAGGCTCTAAATGAACTCAGGGTTTCTAAATGAGTCTGCATTTAGTTTTACTGATTGGTCGACAGTTACTGACATTCCTGCAATAAGCAGATATGGCTTGGTGCTTTGTCTTCCTTCTCTATGATCTTTTCCTGTTTCATCTCTTCTAGTCGTCGTCTCATAACGGGGTCACAAGCATCAGATCGGCCGTTGCCATAGCAACTGCAGCCCGTTAACGGGCTCCGTTAATGCTCGTTTAAAGTCTCTGTTCTGTCTGATTCGTTATCCTCCCGGGAGCTCCCACATTTTCTTACCCAGCATGCTTTGCCAGCGACTGCAACAGTGAGTGTGTGTGTGTACCAGACGACAAGAGAGGCAGAAAGAGACATCACTGGATGTAAATGTGTCACCATGGTGATGGAGGGGGGATGTGAGCCTGGACCATGGTAACAGAGAATATCAATATATATGTCAGCACAGGATTCTGATGAGAAACACCG
The DNA here is from genome assembly GCF_027596085.1 of Anoplopoma fimbria. Classification (NCBI taxonomy): domain Eukaryota; kingdom Metazoa; phylum Chordata; class Actinopteri; order Perciformes; family Anoplopomatidae; genus Anoplopoma; species Anoplopoma fimbria. The sequence goes on along the minus strand of NC_072456.1, from coordinate 1,840,428 downwards.
ACATCACACACCACCTGAGGTCTTTATGATGGGGGCCTCTCAAACACACACACACACACACACACACACACACACACACACACACACACACACACACACACACACACACACACACACACACACACACACACACACACACACATTTCTTATTCTGTACTAGTGAGGACCCTCCTTGATGTCTGGGGTTTAAACAACAAGCACTGTTTTGTTAATGTTCTCATTGAGCTGTGAGAGTCTTAACAGAACCAGAACACAGTGTCATAATGCTCCAGTCGTTAACAGCTCATGTTGTGTTGGAGGATCGTATAGTTTGGTGAAAGGCAAACAAAATATGTTGAAGAGGACATGTTGTTCTAGGAGATGGTAAATCATCATTTCTCTTCAGCCCTATGACGTCTGTTGTGGCGCTGAAGGTCTGTTCGTCAATACGCTTGATACCTGAGTGGATCAAAACATGGATGATGGTCATCATCAAAGGAGAATCGTGTTTTAGGGGTTTAATTATAATAACACGTTGCAGCTTGTTAATTGTTGGATCATCATGGATCTGTTGGTGTGGTTGTTCTCTCTGTCCATCGTTTAAGTGTACACTATATTAAGAATTTGTATTGGGTTTTTTTCTAAATTATGTTGGCCTTTTTTTTGCTATAGTTTTTTGTTTCTTGTGTTAAAGGAACGTATCTACATCCTATCTGTGTACATATAAAGCAAAAAAGGAGAAGATCTAGACGTCAGACAGCTCTTTCTGAGGGAACTGAAGCAATGCTTTGCTTCCTCCCCCATCCACAGCAGTGCATCGCTTTGTTGTCACCGTCTGTTCATCCAAACTGGGAGGGTGCTAGCCGCCATCTTCTGTAGGTAATACACTGACTATTGATCATTTTCTGCCCGTCATGCCCGTCTGTTTCAAAACCATACTTGAAGTGTGGTTTTTGGAGTTGCTGCCAAGTTAGGTCAGAATCATCCGCTTGAGTTGTTTCTGACAGCCAGAATCCACTTTGTGTAGAACACGGTATAGAGAAACAGAGGGTGGTGCACACAGAATCCTGGGACAGTAAAGTTAGTGGGCTGTTTGATTATTTTCTACATATAGTGGTTTTAATTACTGTGTTGACCTCCTGTCCTGTCTGGTTGTTTTGTTATTGCATGTTTGGTGTTCATATACAGCAGCAGGAAAACGAGCTGACTCGTCACTCTGGCCAACAGGAAGATAGTTAGAATCAGGTAGGGTTTTGTGTTTTCTGATGGGACGATGTTTGTCTGTGTTTGACCATGAAAATCAGTGAGCAGTGATAGTGAGTAGCAAAAGACCACAGACGGGTATGTTGTAAAACGTCAAGTCCGCACCGCTTTTTGGGGGATAGAAAAGCAAAGATCCCATAGATTTCAATGCAATCTGACATGTGCTTGAATTGTCATTTTGACAAGTTTATATGAACCTGAGAGTTTGCGATACCTTAACAAATGAAGGCTTATTAATCTGTCATCATGTCCCTTAAATCCTCCCCCGTACAAGTGCATCACTGACCCGACACAGTGGTCTGATATTGCTTATACAGATATCTGTAAAGCTACATATATGATTAAATCTCCAGGTATCGTTGGGCTTAATGCTGTCTTTAAATAATCAAACAGCCAGCTGTTTGATCTTTAGGCTGTGAGTTAGTAGGCAACAACAGTTTTATGCTGCCGTCCTGAAAGACTGCTGCAGCAGCCTCCCATCCAGCTAGCTATCCAACATCAGTAACTGTCACCAGCAGCATTTAGACATTTACTACACGGACGGTGAATATTCATGTGGGCCTTGGTTAACCCGCTATACAACAGCATTTCTGCATTTTCCCGTTTCTCTCCTTATGTGACAGCAAGATTGTCTGGTCTATCATGCTATCAAGTTGCAATATGGGAAATGTAGGATTCAGTGTGTTTAAACTAAAAGTCATGTATCTGCTTCTCCGCTGCTCAGTTGGCAATCTGGCTCTCACATGAACTAGGACTTTATGGAAGAAGACTATTAAATCTTTGTATAAATAAATACTCTGTATATATTTATATATAGGATTAAACATTCTCAAATTGATTGACAGGTTTTCATTTTTACAGTAATTGTAGAAGACTAAAAATGGTTAATTATTTTATTTTATTACGATCAGCAGTTAATCTCACAAAATGTTTATAATTTCTTAGTCAAAGTGACAACTGTTCAGATTATCAAATCAACAATAACAATAATAACAAAATGGACTTTTAAAAAGCTGCATCATGATAAAAATAATAATATAGTTTGTTTAATATTCCATCACATTGTATACATCAGCTGTGTTTAGATAAAATGTTTTAAACAACTAGAATAAGATGGGATCATTCCTGTCATACAGTCCTCTGCAGTCCGTCCTGCAACCTGAGAATACGTCCAGTAAATCCACATTAAATGACCCTCCTCCTCTTACCCACAATCCCCAGAAGGTCGGCTCCTCATAATGAATGCTGCAGCGGTGACATTTGGTGCACTGACCGTCTGCTGAATTCAGATCTGCTGTGCACAAAAGAAAACCTGACGACAGAGATTCAAAATCAGCTGAAGAACAACGGAAACTGAGAGTTGTTTTTATTTACTGTCTGAAACAAACAAACAAACAAACAAACAAACAAACAAACAAACAGCAGAGTCACTTCCTCTCCATGCGTTCGAGCTCTATGATTCATCATCTCTACAGTGAAGGTCACGGTCTGACGTAGTCACATGAGCAGCTTTACAGAGCTCACTGAGCATGTGCAGCTCAGACCACACAGTAATGACCTCACTGTGTCACACAGACTCAATGTGAGGTTTAATTATTGATTGGTTTATTGATTGATTTGTGCACAGTGCATGTTTCTGCAAACTGTTTACTCACTGGACGGATGAAGATGTATATGACATTCAAACAGTTATTAATATAGGATATTAGCATACACAGCAGTACCAAAATGAAAATATTAATATGAGTAAAGATAATATGCAGCTCTGTCTGCTAAAATATTCTAGCAGGTTCAGGAAAGATGGTGGTTTTGGTTCAAAGCCAAGCATCCATAAACCGTGAAACAGGTTTAACTTGCTAAAATAATTCCTTCAGTTCATACTACAGATTAAAAGATCATTTCATAATGTGTAAGTGAGGGAGGACAAAATCCACCCTCCTCACTCAGTGCAGGAATAAAGATAATCTGGAGATACATTTATTACGCATGTGACTAAAAACCAGGAAGAAGTGAAATAATGAAATATGTTGTTTGTCAAGTTAAGATTGTGCTCTTGTTATACTGATAAAACATGACACACATGGCATTATGTTTGTTTCAACAGCCAATAATGTTATTATGTAACATTATTGGGTCCTAATTAAAACATGCATCACAATACACAGCGGCGAACAACACGTGTTTAACAAAATCTTGTGATGCTTCTTAAGAGGTCAAATTAACTTATTTATAATAAATAAGATGGAAAGTCGGAATCAGGTTTGCTTTCTGCAGATTGTTTCTGCAGTTCTGCAGAAACAATCTGCAGAAAGATGAAAACAGAAAGATGAAGAGCAGAGAAACGAGTGGAAAGTGTTTAGTTATCTGACTGATTCAGGATCAGATGAGTTGAGGCTGGAAAACAGCCGCAGGAGAAACTTGGATAACATGTTATCTAACAGACAGAAACATCGAGCCAACAAAAAACTGTAGTGACAGATTATTAGACACTCCCTGGAAGCCATCTGCTGCAGAGGAGGAAGACGGAGCGATCTCGTTTCTCTCTGAATGTCAACTGAACCAACAAGGCAGAAAGACAGAGGGTTTATTTCTTAGATTAGAATAAAACACAAACTTTGGTTAAACGTCCAAAATGGATTTTATCTGAATGGGGTTTGGTGGATGTTTTTCTTTTTTCTGTTATACTCATTGTAAATCCTATATCATATCAAACTTTATTTGTGTCCTTTTCTTCTTCTTCTTTGAAGGAACAATCTGAACTTTGGGCTCCAATTTGTGATCAATATTTTACAGACTGAACAATGAACTGAATAAATAAATAATTGACAGGTTAATCAATATGTGTTTCAAAGCAGACAATGCGTGAGAAGTTTGAGATCCTGCTGAAGTAAACTCAACATTTCCTGCTGCTCCACATTTAAGCTTTTCCATCAGGGAGTCCTGTAGCGGTTTTAGGATGGCTTCAAACCTCTGTGTTACTTTTGCTTCGTGGCCCTTGAGCAAGGCTTTAGTTGGTGTGATTGAATTGGTCTTAATGGTGCATTCATGTAATGTCTGCAGAATGGGTAGAACAAGAAAACACCTGTTATTTTCCAATGTGGTTAGCCCGAGAGCTAACCTTGTAGTCACAAAACGTAAACAGCCTACATCAGCTTATTTTGCTGATTTATGTATACGTGGATTTTATTTGGATGTAACTGCCAGCGGTGTTGCATTTGCTGCCATCAGTTTAGTGTTTTTTGCACCACATGGTATATATAGTCGCTTTCAGAAATTCCCGATATGGCACCAACATGGGTTTATCACACCGAAGTAGCACCGAGCTGTGTGAAAGTGTCAAAGTGTATTAATATTCAAAGCAGTTTGATAAAACCTGCCAACAGTCTGTCATCACTCAGTCTAACACTCCTCCTCCTCCTCCTCCTCCTCCTCCTCCTCCTCCTCCTCCTCTGTGCTCTTGCAGGGGGTGCTGCAGAGTGTGACGATGGCCAACGCTTCCTACGACCAGCTGGCCCACCAGGTGGAGGCCCTCCGTAAGGAGAACTCCCACCTGAGGAGGGAGCTGGAGGACAACTCCAACCACCTGTCCAAACTGGAGACCGAGACCACCGGCATGAAGGTCAGTCCGAATACTCCAACACCAACAACACCACCAACACCAACACCACAATCACCAACACCAACAGAGTTAAAGGAGCAAACAGCTGGTTTCATTTTTCACAATTTTCACCATGTTTACTTAATATTTCTTCTTCTCAAAATCATCCATCAGGATTAGTTTCAGTACGCTGTGAAAGCTTTGTCAAACCGAAAAAACCTCTGAAACTAAATAAGTAGATGAGTATTAATATCATCGACCGTGATGCATTTTCGCTCTGGAGACAGTTTTGTCTCTGAAGCTTCACGTTTAACTGTTCAATTGAAGTGACAGGAAATCAATCAAAACTCTGATGGTTGGTTTCGAAAGTCAGCAATAATGAAAGGAAGGCTACCACAGGATGGTGATTTATAGTCAATCTGCAACATTAACGATTAAGCTGCCAGTTAAGTTCTTGATTAAATGATCAATCGTTTGGTCTAAATAATGTTGTAACTAGGGGGAAATGTCCATCATAAGCTCTCCAAGGTGACTTTATCTTACCCAAATATGTTGTTTTGTTAAATCAAGAGTCGCAAATCCACTTTTTTTCAAGCAGAGACAAAGAAAAAATGGTAAATAATGATTCATGTTGGTATTTTCATTTATGGCTTCAGCGATTAATAAAGTATCAAAATGATTGCAGATAAATTTTCTATCCACTGACGAATCACTTCAGACATATAAAAATTAAGAAAAGTAGAAATTGAGTTATTTTAAATATGTATATAGGATATATGTACTGCATATGTTTACAAAAATTAACCAAATCATTAATTTCTTTGTTTTTCTGTTCATGAAAATAAAAAATAAAAACACTCACTTGTAAAAGTATTATACCGTTGAACTCAATTGGGAAAAATATGAATATTCACTTATTATTTTAGAGTCATTTGAACTCACTTCCTCTTAAATCTTTTTTATTTAACATCTCAAATGACAACGTGAAACTGTGGGCTGAATCTAAAATGAACCACATTTGTTGGAAATAAAATATAAAGCAGGCCGGAAAGAGAGAAACCTGTGAAACCAGGCTAAGACCCAAAGCCTGCTGCAACATAAATCCCATCAGCTGCACACACACAAACACATATGCACGTGCACACATCAATGCGACTACACACACTCACATACAGATGCGGCCAGCAGCTGGATTATCTGAATGAACTCAGCTGGTTTTATCTGAATCAGGATGTGAATCACACAAACAGATTCCAGCTAACAGCAGGTGAGTCTGCAGGAGGACCAGGGACAATTTTCTCTCCACGTCTGTCTGCAGAGGTCTTCAGCTCGTCTGGACATGAAGGAATAACTTCTGTTTGTTTTTCTCTGGGATGAAGAAAGATTTTATTGGGTGTTCCTGGATTGACCTGTTTTATTGGATTTTTTTATTTTTATGGATCTATCTTTTTTTTTCGCTTCTTTGATACATTTTTTTTTTTATCGTGGCAATAAGAGTGAAAAAGAACCAGAGGACATTTTACATTTTCTTTTTTTGAGATTTAACCAACAACAGACATAGAAAAGACTGCAGGACTTAAAAATGGTGTTTTGCGTTCATGTGAGTGTGCAGACAGACAACACAGAATATGTCCTCAGAATTGTTTCTGGGAATTTGGAGCTTTTAATATCCTGAGGAGGAGTTTTACATTCCACAAGTACATACATATATCACAAAGACCGCTAACCCTATCCTTCTTTGTTGTAAACCTTTAAATGTACCTGTTTTTAGGCAAAATAATGAAGTTGACTTTAAATGCGACGGAGGGATTTAATATTTATTCTTGACAGTAAGGAGAATTCTCTGAAATGTGCATAATCATGTAAAGAGAAAACTTACATAAGTATAACAGTTTAATAGTTAAATTAAATAATCTATTTTATTTTTTATTGTGGTATGAAGTTGTTAGCGGGTAGGGTTGAGCTTGGGGACTCATACCTCAGTATTTCTATCCTTGCTTAAGAGTTAAGAACAGAGTGTGTTTGACAGTACTCTATTCTTAAAGACTATGTGTTTTTGTTTTTTTGTTGAAAAAGACAATTGTGTTTCCTCCCCAGTCCTTCTTACAGGACGGGCTCTGGTCTCACTACGATGCATTGTTTGTGCAAACTTGACTGCAGGAGCTGTTTAGTAGTCGCTGTTTATTTGCCAGACGGTTAACGTCTGTACAGTCTGTTACAACAAGACAGTGTAACAGACTTTACACACATTAGCTGTAGCTTGCCAACAACATACACACCAAGCTGTTTGTTTGAGGTCTGACTGAACGAAGCAGCTCTTCTCTTTCTAGTTTCTGGCCTCGTTCTTCTTTACGTTTATAAAGCAGACTCCTGAAATGTCTTTCATTTTACTTCATGCAAAAGATTTGCTTCACGTTCTGCATTAACTTACCTTTAGTCAGGTCTGTTACCTGGGACCAACTCTCCTTGGAAGACCTCCTCCAAGAGCCCCTAACAACAACACCTCCCAGTGTAACTACAGCACACAGACCCCTCCACTAAGGAACATTTTCACACATACATGGGCTTTGATAGGGTTTCAAAAAAAGGAGCATGGTTTCGGTATCTGAATCAAACCTTCAGCTGGCACTCAGGAGCTTTCCTGTCGGTTGATCTGTGGTTGTTCCTCCTCTTGTGATGCAGGAGGTGTTGAAGCAGCTGCAGAGCAAACTGGAGCAGGAGGCAGGAACACTGGCCTCATCTGGGAGGAGCGACGTGCTGGACCAACTCAAGGGTTGGTATTAGTTTTCATGATATCCATCTTCTTGTGTGACAGAGAAAAAAAAGGGTTTCACTAGAGTGTTGTAATGTTCCTTTAAAGTCCCGGCTCAGAAACAACAGATGACGGGGATTCTGGGTCTTCTGGTGTTTCTGAGGCTCCGGTGGGACCAATAATCATTCACACAGAAATTAATTGACTCAATCAGCTAACCTGATTGGCTGCAGCTGGCTCTGCTTCGTTATGACTAAATCCAATTAAACAACTAATTCATGTCAATTAGTTTGTCTGGACTGAAAATCCAATCAAGTCAGGCTGAGATCAACAGCAGATGGGATTATAGGATGAAGTCCAATTCTGTTTAAGAATGGATAATAGATGGAGGTGGAAGGGGAAGGGAGGAAGAAGGGAAAGGAAAGAGGGAAGGAAGAAAATGAAATGAGGAAAGGAGAGAGGAAGATGGAAGGAAAGGAAATTAAAGCAGGAGAAGAGGAAGAAGGAAAGTATGAAGGAAGGGAGGGAAGAAAGAAAAGAAGGATGGAAGAAGGAAAGGAAGGAAGAAAATGAATGATGTAGGAGAGGAAGAAGGAAAGAAGCAAAGGAAGGAAATTAAGGAAAAACGAGTAGAAGAAAGGGCATTGGTAGCTCAAAGTGTTAGAGATGCAAGTTAGTGATCGGAAGGTTGAGGGTTCGATCCCCAGAATGGCAGTTTTGATGGAAGAGGGAAAGGAAAGATGTCACGGAAGAAAATAAATGAAGAAGGCAAAAAGGAAAAGGAGGAAGGAAATGAAGGAAGAGGAAGATGAAGAAATCAGTTAAAGTGTAAAGTGAAAAGCAGCACTTCACATCCCCTCATCACCTGGCCCTTGAGCAAGGTCCTTCATCCAAATTGACTGCGTCATGATCAACTGTGTTTAGCAAAAGTAAAACAGCACACAGGGATTTCTGTTTGTGTGATGGATCGACTGACTGATTATTGACCCTCTACCGCCCTCAGAGCTCCACATGGACCTCACCAACTACTACGAACTCAAGCACCAGCCTCACAACCTGAGGCTGCTGACGGACAACCTCGGAGGGGCGGAGTTAGACGACCGCTTGGCTCTGCCTCCTACCTCCTGCTCCTCCTCCTCGGCGGTGAGCAGGACCAGGAGTCCGCTCCGGGCTCCGTCCCGCCTGAGCGCAGTGTCCGGGGGGGAGGCGACCTCCATCATGCTGCCGCATCACTTCCTGGACGGGGCGCCGCCCAAAACGGCTGTGATCAGCGGAGCAGATGGTCGGATGAGCGACCACCACCAGGAGGAGCTGTACAAGGAGAGGTGAGAGGATTCTTGTAGCTCTGATGGAGATCATGGCGATGTTGGTGGAACCATATTATTCTTTTTTTCAGAATGAGACATCCGCTACACGCTGCAGATATTCTCCACAGAATAAATCCTGAACTGAGCTTTTCCACAGTACCAAATATTAGCCATAATAATTAGAATATTTTTTTATAAAGATCTGTTTTATTGAAAGATGCTCAATTTACATTATCCCTACAATAGAAACGAAAACATTTCCATCTGTGCATTCACATTTAAAAGAAAGAAAAGGGAAGAATACATGTGCAGATACACGCAAATATACATAACTTATAAAAAAAACTGGTTAAATATGAATTATGATTTATTTTTACCTCTATTCTTTGGTTTTCAAATGTACTTATTTGCCAATACTAAAGGTTTGTTTATTAACTTTTTGCATATTTCATTAGATTGATCTTGATCTCTTCCCAGGTAAATGCATATTTTTTGTTGACCTGCTTTATTCTGCCTAAGTTTGTAGAGCATTTTGGTCACCTCATATTGTTTTCAATTTGTTGTAAAAATCAAATTTGACTTGATTTTACTTGACTATAAACATGACAATGACACTTAATTATATAAATACATGTAAAATAGTGATAATCCCATAAATAACATATTACTAATAATGAACATAACCCTATATTTAAAGAAAATATACAATAAATATATAAATACAAATTACCCACACAACCATACAGATGCTAAACTAGTGTTGAAATTTAGAGAAAGCATTCAGACTTTGTCCTGTTTGTTGATGGAGCTCATATCATCTCTGTAGCTCCACGTGTCACCGAGCAGTGGCCCCTCATCCCTCTCATTTATTGTGAGGTGTGTGTTGGTGGCCCGCGAGCGAGTGTGTTGAGAGATGGCACTCCTGACACTAACAGTGCTATCCGTGTGAATGTCTCTAGGAACCTCCTGCTGGGGGAGATCGACCGGGAGGAGAGGGAGCGCTGCTGGTACTTCAGCCAGCTGGAGGAGCTGTCACAGAGACTGGCTCACCTGCCTCGCATTGACACGGTGAGAACACAATCACACGCACACACACACACACACACACACACACACACACACACACACACACACACACACACACACACACACACACACACACAAAGAAAACAAACACACAAATCACACCTTTGCACTCAGCAGTGGTGGAAAGTAACCAAGTACATTTACTAAGTACTGTACAATTTTGAGTATTTCCATTTTCTGTTACTTTATGTTTCCACTCGACTTTGTCAGAGGGAAACGGAGTGCTTTTTACATTTATCTGATATCTTAAAATATTATCAATAAATAAACTATTTTAGGTTGGTGAGATAAACCTTGATGAGTAGTGTATAAAGTAATTACAATTAGATCCACCTTTACGAGCTGCAACACTAAAGTTATGAACACATGCATCAATATATGTAATACTATAATAGAATATGTAGTGATCTGAAAAGTGCCATTTTGCGTAAAGAGTACTTTTACTTTTGGTTCTTTAAGTATATTTTCACACAAATACTTCTATAGTTTTACTTTAGTCAAAATTAAATTTAAGTTTTACTGTGGAGTTACAACTTAACAAGATATAATGTATATGTTTATAATATTTAGTATTATTAATCTCAATCTGTAAAGCAACTCAAATAAATGTAGTGCGTTTAAAAGTACAATATTTCTACTCGGAGTGGAGTAGAAGTATGAAATAGCAAATAGAAAATAATCAAGTAAAGTACAAGTACCTCAAAGATGTTTTTACAGTAATTGAGTAAATGTACTTAGTAAGACACAGTGTTTTGTTCGACCAAAAGTCCAAAATATATAGACATATTCAGTTTACTGAGAAATAAAACACTGAAGAAACTGAGCCAAGAGAATGGATGTTTAGTTTGATTTACTAAAATGATTAATCATTCAACGAAACTGTTGGTGATTAAGTTGATGTTGTTCGACTGACAGTTGCCCTGAACAAGAAGTCAACGACTGTACTGTATTTTGTCCCTATAAAAATCTGATTGCAAATTTGTTGTTGTAGTTTTCTCTTCAGATGGATATGATCCGGCAGCAGCTGGAGTTTGAAGCCCAGCGGGTTCGATCTGTGATGGAGGAACGTTACGGTACCAGCGACGAGATGGTGCAGAGGACACAGGTGAGACCGAGGCTGCTGATTGGACGCTTATTGCACCTTCAGCCGACAGCAGATTATGTCATCAAATGATTTTTATTAAGAACAGATAAAAAAATCTGAATGAATTTAAATTAGTTTTTATTAAATTACATAGTTGAAACGCTGTTGACTGGAGGCAACGCAGACATCTGGTTGGTGGAAACACAGCACATCTGGACGTGTCTGAACCGTGTGTGTGTGTGTGTGTGTGTGTGTGTTTGTTGCAGATGCGTGTTGCTCGTCTAGAGCAGCTGGAGAAAGAGCTGCAGGAGGCCCGAGGGAGTCAAGAGACCCAGCTACAGGTCAGACATGCACACAATACACACACAATACACACTCAAACAGATGGAGCACACAAACAGAAATCCCACATACATAACGGCATACAGTAAAGCTTGTAAATATAAAGGGTTCATAAATGTTTCATCCTGGGCTTCAAATATTTTTAAGAAGTGACATGATGCAAAAGCAATACTGTTGGGAGTTCAGTCTTTTGGTTCAGGTATCTTTGACTTGTTTAGATCTTAAGGTGGTCTTATAGATGTGCTTCGAGTGTTAAGTCAGCTAAAGGTGGAGACACACTATTTCCGAATCGGCTTTGTCTGGACTGGTTGGACTGGACTGGGTCAGCTGGAACCTAGGCTGGAATGATGAAGTAATGTAGTGTGTGATATGTAAAGAGTCTAATATAGAGTCTTCATTCGCTGCCAGCTGTTCTCACAAAGATTTTTTTTCATCCATCTTTAATATTTGTAACGGACATCGGCAGCAGATGACTTTTGTTTCACTCATGGAGACGTGATGTGACCTTAAGGCTGGAACATGTTTCTTGCGCGCTCAGGGGTTGATCCAGAAACTCTAACATGTATGTATTTACATGTATGGATTTTGAGCATATTGAAATCCAGACAATTGTAGGATCACCCAAGCAGCTTTGCTTGAAGTTCGAATCCGCTCCTCTGTGATTCTCTGAGACCCACGATTTATCCAGAACACCATTCTTTGCGTTTACTTAAACTGAGGAGAGCCTTTACTCCAGCATTGCCCTCCACCTTACCCCTGAGTCTCGACTTGTTCTCATTGAATCACTGCAGCAGTCGTTCCCAGTCTAACTCAACCTGACTCAGCGACACTGAGCCATCATAAGCCCAGACCCAGAATCCCGCGTACAGAGGCTCAGTGAAAGTTGAGGTGAAGGTGTGAAGGTGGACCATGGTGTCCTGAGAGATGCAGTAGAATGAAAGAGAGCCTGCAGACCAGTTCAGGTAAACACCGACTCTGTGGGTGAAGGGTCGGGGCGAGGAGGACCTGAATCTCTTGTTATGGTGGCACGGTGTATAGATCCCCTCCGAACACTCCAGGCTCCAGGACCGCTTGTCGTGTCCCAGCAGACAACTCCCTGCGTCTCCATCTCTGGAGATGCTGTTGTAGGTGACGCCGATGTCGGCACCCCCACTCCACTCCACCTCCCAGTATACAGAGTCCAGCAGCCCCTCCCTGCACAGGACCTGAGGGCAGCGCTCAAACCGGTCTGGATGCTCCGGGAGCCGATAGTCCGACCACACTCGAGTGGCCATCCGGTTGCAGTCGGTCAGATGGAGCTCTGAGTTGGCTGTGTTGGGGTCCAAGGTCAAATAACACGCAACTGATGAACGGAGCAAGGATAAAGATTAGTTGATTCAGAAATGAATTTTGATAATCTGGTTCCTGCTACTTTTCTCTATTTCGTTCCATATCTTTAATTGAATCCTTTCAGGTTTTTAGACTGTTGGCCAGACTGAACAAACAATTGGCAGAATGACATTGGAAATTTGTCCTAATTTTTGTTATTTTATAGACAAAATGTATAAAACCCGAAATTATTAATTAGGTCTTATCAGTAACCAGAAAAATTGGTAGTTGTGGCTGCTAACAGAGATTTGGGCAAATTATGTTCAGATCAACAAATAATTTTCACATTATCTCAAGATGATAAATTTGTGTTTGAGCTATGCTCATATTTCCTTTTCGTGGCTGGTCTTTTAAGGTAACATTATTATATCATGTTATAATTGCAGGAACATAATGTCATGTAATAAGTTCTCCTCTCTTTAGAGATGAGTTCCTGGAACTAAATTTGAGCTATACTCTCCTCAGGAGGGTTGGCTGCAATGCTGGGATTTACAGGACTTGATTTTTAGCTTGTTACATTAGGATTAACAAAGTTATGAAGTTGTAATCTATGCAGATGATACTGTAATCTTTATCATAGACACAGAGAGACAAAATTTAAAACTCCTAAAATGTGAAGCAGAAAGACATGAAATCTATGTGAGCTTACAGTTTTTCACCGACCACAAGTCTCCTTCCAGCTGACCCCTACAAGAGCAGAAATAACCACAAAATCATACGCTGAACATTTTACAACAAAGTGTCACCTTTGACTACCTGAGGTTTGACTCACCTCATGTCTTCTTTGTTTGGGTTTCTCAGATTAAGGAGATTGATCCCAGAGGACAAAGGCTCCCAGAGAAGTGTCTCTGATGGCTTCATTTGTTGTTGTTCTTGTTCTTCTCCTTGTTCTTCTTCTTGTTCTTTTTCTTGTTCTTCGTCTTGTTCTTCGTCTTGTTCTTCGTCTTGTTCTTGTTTGTGTTCTTGTTCTTGTTCTTGTTCTTGTTCTTGTCCTTTGTTTATCCTCTTGTCTTCTGCTGACACCACAGAGGAGCTGTCACTCCACTCTTCACTCTCACACATCTGCTCGGCTGTAGAATTGATATATTGTTTAATTCATGTTACACAAAGTAAAATAATGAGGCAAAATTGTCTGATGTAGGCACACGTCAGTTTGAACACAACCCAGACAGAAAATGTTTCCATTGGAGAAATCTAATCTACTGTGTTACGTTTAATAAACACTAGTTGCATTATGGAGCAATGTTTTCATGATGCAATGTTTAGTTTGTTGTTGTGCATACGTATGAGCAGCCTCATTTTGCAGAAATACGAGCAATACATGGCAATATGCAATGCTCCGAGCTAGTGACATAGTATTTACAGTGAGAAAGACTATAAAGGACTTTCAACCAGGAGACCGATGTTCGAGACTGGTTTTCGTGTCCTTAAGTGTTTTTGAGTTATTGTAAAGTTCTGTCTATGATTTTTTTACGAAATTGCTTATTTGACGTACTTATTTTAAGCCCAACCAGGATGTTTTTCATAAACCTAACTAAGTGGTTGGTTGCCAAAACCTAAGACGAGGTACTTAGTTTAAACCTAACCACAAAGTTTTTCCTAATCCTAACTAAGTTGCTTTGGTGTGTAATACTACCATTAAACTGTTACCGTGGTGGCGGCACGTCATTTTACACATTATGTGCCACCAACACGTTTAGGCAGTCAATAGATTGCATGTGAGGGTTAAGTGATACACAGTCCAGCCAATGGCCTCACAGTATTCTCTTTATCCGCAGATGACATAAATGCCCCAAGAACTGCAGTCGAACTGCATCTTATTCTCCCTTCACCCACATATTTCTGGTTTCGGAATTAGCTACGTCAGACTATTTTTGTATTTGTATGTTTTTGATTCCTCATGAACTCAGATTTACACAAGGCAGAGCTAACATTGTACCTGATGCTGTGACATGAATTTGTTCAAAGCAGTGAAGGATAATCTGGAATCAAAGGTTTCAGGGTCTCTCCTTAATTGTTAGTTTTAAAGTGAAAAAGATCGAGCCTACCTGCCTGTGATGTAGGAATTATCTCCTCGGTTTGTTGTGTTTCAGAAGGACTTGTCGTTGTCCCATCAGAGACAGTTATATCCACTTCACTGTCCTCCACTTCATTCATTCTGTCTCCCATGTGGTTGTTGGTTTTTAGAGTATCGACCGTCTCTTCATTCTGCTCTGAGAGGTTATCCCTAAAACCAGCTTCCACTTGTTCATCACTCGTCTCTGTAAATGTTTTTTCCACTTTCTGAACGTTCTCTTCTTTTTGGGGAATCTTTTGGTCTCTTCTGAACAGACTCTGTAAAAAGGGTTCATCTGTCTTTCTAGCTTTTATCTTGAGGGTGTTGGTTGAGTCTGCAGTGACATTGCTGGTGTCCCTCTCTTTTGAAAGTCCGATTCTGAAGACGTTAGAGAAGTCGTCTTTGAAATTAAGAAAACTCAGACGGTTGACTGTCTTCTCTGCTGACTGACTGGTTTTAGGATCTATGGGCTTTGTTTCTTTGGACGAGCTGAAGATGCTGCTCACATCTTCTTTAAACTGGTTCAGGTCCTCTTTCAGGAGATCGAGCGTACTGGTGGCAGCTTTATTTTCTGCCTGACTTGATGGGCTTGTGTCTTTCTCCTTGAACACCTTGAACATTTCTTCCTTCAACTGACCAAAATCCTCTTTTATGGTGCTTTTAATCCTCTGACTCGCCTTAAGAAGGTCTTTCGTCCTCATGTTTTTGTCTATTTGATCTTCCGGGTCACAGTCATTGGTTGCCTTATCTTCTTGGATATGTAGTTCAGGCAGTTTCTGGTCGTTTTCCTGTGGAGGTTCCTCAACAAGACACATTTGTGTGTTTGTATTGTTGGAGAATTCAGAGAGTGCCTGTATTATCAGATATATGTGGAATTAGGAAGATTTATTAACATGCAACAATGCAACCCCTGACCTTGACCATTAGTAAGACTAATAAATAAGATAAAACAGTTATTTTTTGAAGACTAGTTCAAACATGTAAAAATGTAAAACAAAAACAAATGTATCATCAGAGATCTGCATAAATCGAATAACAACAAGATCTTTAGCAGTTTAATAAATGTTACTAAGGCACATAAGGAGATTAGGCTGTTCAAATTATTGGATTGCAGTTGAACATGTAACTGCATATCAGACTTAGAGGAAGCCTTTAATTAGAATAAACATTGGACCGAGAATAGAGCCTTGGGGAACACCACAATTAAACTGAGGTACAATACTGTATACAATAAAAAAAGTTCAGTTGGAGTGTTATGAACGTACATAGATAGATATTGATTTTCAGGTACTTCTTTTTAAATTGTATACTACTTTATACTTCTCACTTACTAAACTGTAATTCAGGAATGTAGGTGAAAAGTTACTAAGTACATTTACTCAAGTAAACAATTTTTGAGATACTTGCACTTTACCTGACTATATCCATGTTTGCCTATACTTCTACTCCACAACATCTCAGAGGCAAATATTGTACTTATCACTATGTTAGATTCATTTGATAAATAAAAACAAGATATATGTGTGTTGTGTGAGAGTGGTGACCACTGACCATGGCCATAATTAACAATAATAAATAAGCTAAACCAGAGTCTTTTGTTTTAGGCTTTGAGACAAGATATCTTGCAATGTGTGATGTACTATACAGCAATAATGTTAATGAAAGATAACAATAATATTCAGATTTTTTACTTGAATTGTCTTTGACAAGCTTTCTAACACTACTAATTTAAATTCAATGATCTGGGCTCAATTAAGGGTCAACATGTTAGCATTGTCATTGTGAGCATGTTAAAATGATGATGATAGCATTTAGCTCAAAGCTCTATCGTGTGTAAGTGCAGCCTCAGAGAGCTGCTAGTATGACTGTAGATTAATCCTGTTCAGTTCATCAAATGTAGACAGCAGAATTCCCACAATGCATTGCCACATTTTCAAACTACCTATCTAGGCAGACCAACAGTCCAAACCACAAAATCAATTCTTATAATTCAATCATATGAAACAGTGACAAGCCGTAAATCTTTGGAGAAGCTGGAGCCGTAAATCATTTGTATAATGACTTAAACATTGTTTAAAATTGCAACTGTCAAATGTTCTGTTTTAAACACTTAAAGTTACACCTACTCTGAACTCTCTACACATCTCAGTACATGTTCCGGCTTGTTTAGAGTTTTTCTGATAATCTGGATCACTCAGCGTCTCAGTCAGATACTTACAGCTGCTTCAGTCTCCATGTTTTTTGTCAGATTCCTCAGTTGAAAACACAACAAGAGTAAAAACCAAAAATACAGACTATCCTCAGTCTGAGTTGTTGTGGCTGGAATCTCTGTCTCTCTCTCTGTGTGTTTAAAAGGGACAGCCGGCATTCTTTCATTCAGCTGAACATGTTTCTAGTTTGACCAGTTTGTCTCCATTTTTCACTCCCACAGCTCAGCTTCTAGTTGGCTGATGAGTGCAGGAGTTCTGGTTGTTTTTTTCAGGGTTTCACTGAGCCATCTTTTCATAGTTTTTTTTATTATCATATACAACTATAAAACTACAAGCTTCAGGCTCTAAAGGTCAGGAATAAATGCAGTAAGTGAGATTTGTACATGTAAAGTTATAGTCGTTACATATTGTACATTTTTAAACATTTGAATCTCTTTAAACGTAATAGACGTTTAATGAGATGGTTTAAAACATGTTGGTTAAAGCTGCATTAACTGATTTTTTTCACCTTATGAAGTATTTGATGCTAATCAGCTGACGTGTCAAGTAGACAGATTCAGTGTTTCTTTTTGTTAAATAAGCTGCTGAAATTCACTTAATTTTCACAAGAAGTTTACTTCCTCTGATGAAATTATCACTATTTAAAAAAGATGAAGCATTTGAAACAGTTAAATCAGTAAACTTGGATTGTCTTCATGCTAATCGGTGGGTGGGGGGGGGGGGGGGGCGAGGTCGGACTCTTGAATTATACATTTTCTCAGCTGGGCTCATTCATTATTTAGCAGGTTGAACTCAATGTGACCCTTGACATACAAAACATGAAAAACATCACATTACAGTTTCAAATGTTTTTTACCATTGAGCACATTTACTTTATAAAAGTAAAATAAATGATTAATAAAAATAAACAGTATTTATACCGAATCCCACTTTCATAACATGATTAAAAAAAGCTTTACAATAAGAAACAATGGTTAAAAAAGTATTGATTTAAAAACATTAATTTTAAGTTTGAATCAATACCTATTTTGGAGATTTTCTTAACTAGCAAAAAGGATACAGTATGATGGGGACATATTCACTTGGTCAACAAAATAAAGATCTGCACTTTTACTTCACTACATTTATCTGATAACTTTGCAGATTATTAAAACAATTACTCAGAAATGGACCATTCTGCATGATGACTACTATTATTTTTTTGTAATTTAAGTATCTTTTGATGCATATACTTTGTATATTTACAGAAGTAACATTTAACTTGTAAAATAGAACTTCTAGACCTATTTGTACTTTTACAAAAGTGACAGCTTTGAGTACTTCTTCCACTGAGACACATTGATCACAAAACAAATGAAGAAGGTTAGAAACAAAATACAATAAAAAGCTGTAAATAATAAACAACAGTTGGAATGAAATAAATCTGAGAATGTAACTTTTGAAAAATAATGAACTACTTGTGTGATTGGCTTGGACTTTATAAACAACAATTAGTTGATTAATCCATAAGTTATCAATAGAAAATGTATTGGTAATAATTATGATAATCAATTAAACATTTAAATAATTTTCAAGGAAGACTTTCTGTGACTTGTTTGACAGTAAACTGTGGTATAATTGGTATTAATTGATAAAGTATTCAGCAGAATGATCAATATTAACATAGTAAATATTAAATATTAACCCAGAATGACTCTCAAATTGTTATTTTAACTTTTATTATCTTGTATGTTCTTCAGTGTTCTTCACATGAAGGTTCTGGTTCAGTAGAACCTTAAAAACATGATTAAACATTGTATATGCAGAACACTCTCCTCCCCCTCCTCCTCCTCTTTCTCGCTCTGTCGCTCTCCTTCTGGGCTCGTTGCTATGCACAGAAACAGGTTTTCAGAGCCGAGCTCTGATTGGCTGTTGCCAGGCTGAAGGGTTGGCACGGAGCAAGAGTGTCTGAGATAAAGAGAGTGAGGCGGTTCATCCTTTCTGCTGCTCTGCTTCCCTCTGAGAATACCAACGAGGCAGCAGAGGGATGAAAACATCAGCGTCAAAGAGACGAGGCGACACTAACTGCTTCATTACTACAGGCTCAGCTCATTCAGATAGCACAAACACACATTCTTTACATCCGTCCCTGCAGACAGCTTTCATTTAAGGTGTCCAGTAAGGAGTTTAGTTTGAGCTGCTCACTGCGTTTAAAGAACATTTAAAGATTCAACAGCAAGAATTCTTTCAGACTTCCTGTCAATCTGGATGATTCACACAACTCATTGGAGACAGATTTTCCTTGGCACTATTTCTATTTTAAGGTATGATAAACGTGTTAAAACAGACCGAAACCCCAGCGTGCAAATTTTAAGTTAAGAGAAACAAAACAAATGAAAAGACTGGGTCTGACCTGGTCCAAAACAGACCTAAAGATAATCAACCTGGGTGAGCTTTGAGGTGGTTTCAGCTCCCAGAATCAGACTAATGAGCTCATTTAATTCAGTTCTGTAATTTACTTCATGGATAGTGACAAACAGATTCAGATTAGATCAGCTTTAATTAAAAAACTGTGGGACAATGTTCTTTGTATATTCTGAAACATTTATAGGCGGAGTAAAATAAATTATAATAATATATTAATAATACATCTTATTTATACATCACCTTTCAAAACAAATGTTACAAAGTGCTTCACAGGCAGTAAAAGCAGATAAAGGAATCAAACATAAAAGCAATAAACTAATTTTAAAAACAGAGCAGCAGAAAAAAGATCAATAACAAAAATTATAGTTATAATAGTACTTTATTATTATTATTATTATTATTATTATTATTATTATTAGATAAAAGCCTCCAAATTCATGGGGACTACAGTAAATATATGTTTATTTATTATTTCAGTCCGAAAATATTGGTTAGGATAAACCATGCTCTAATGTATTTTTTTTTAATGTACATTATGTTCACATTTCTATTTATGTGCACATGTATTTGTTCAAATGATCTCCTGGGACATTATAATAAGGCTGTTCATATTTGTATTAGTGCAATACATTATAGCTGTTATAATGTATCATGCAAACCACCAAACTGGTTAATATAATTATTCATGAATTCATTCTCACATTCATAGTAGAGTTTCTGACTTAATCCATCTGAATTTAGACCTCCTTTTGCAGATTTTGATCACCAGAGCTATAATCTGAATCTCTCCTTTTTTCATCGCGCCCTATAAAGTAAATAATAGACATTGAATGAGATGTCAGACACACATGAATCATTGTGGCATGTTGGCAGAAAGTATTGCACATGGAAAAATGTACAATGGCCAAAAGTAAAGTAGCATAATATTTAGTAAACTGTGATTTTTTTTTTCTGGACACAGCTGATGTGTGGCGCAAAGAAATTGAAATTTGTCCTGCCAAAAAAATCATTAGCATCTAAAGGGTTCGTCCTCTGGGAAGCGGTTTGTCCACTTAGGAAGATCTTTGGCGATATTTTAGCCCAAATTGTTAATGGAAGTATTTACAATCTTGCATGTGCATAAAACAATGTCTGAACATAAGACCTATGATTGTTTTAGAACTGAAACTATCAACTGATTAATTGATTGCCAAATATTTTCACATTTGATAAGATGTTCTAATGTCCACGGTGACGTTTAAATTTCCCACCAACGGTCCAAAAGATAATCAGTTAAAAACAACAAAGAAAAGAAAGAAAAGCGGCAAATCCTTAAAAATCAGTGTGTTTGCTTAGTTAACTTAAGTTTATTAATATATGTTGTTATTGCACAGAGTTAAGGTAATGAGAAAACAAAGTAGTGTAGTGGCAAACAGTGGTAACCAGTAAGGGGTAGATACAGTATACAGTATGGACTAAAAGATATGAAGTACAGGTGTAAGTACAAGTAATGGCAATAGTGGACTTACAGAATAAGGGAGTAAGAAATGATAACAGTGTTTACACCACAGATCATATATATTTATCAATAATCATTGATCATTCATGGTGCTTCATTTGTTGGTACATCTGTAGTTTCCTGACAATCTGTCCTGCAGGTGTAGATAGCAGACGTAGCAGATGTCAGTCTCTGCTGCTGCTGATGGATGCATCAGTGAAAAGCAGATGAAGAGAATGTTTCTCCTCGTCTCCTCTCGTCTCGCTGGCGTCCATTTTGTGGTCATGTGTGGAGCTGGTTGTTTTAATGGAGGAGGTTTGGATCAGAGCCACAGCTTCAGTCACAAACACACAGAAAGAAATATTCTGATTTCCTTTGTTAGAACTCAGGCATGCTCACACACATACGCACACAAACACACGCACACACACACACGCACACACACACACACACACACACACGCACACACACACACACACACACACACACACACACACACACACACACACACTGAGCTTCATTTGGATTCACAGATTGAAATCCTCAGAGAGTTGAATCAAAGCTTTCATCCCCCCTCTCTCCATCCTGTCACTATGGCAACGCCTCAGGGCGTGATGTGAGTGTGTGTGTGTGTGTGTGTGTGTGTGTGAGCCAAAGACTGTCTGCATACAAAATGTGTATGTGTGTGTGTGTGTGTGTGTGTGTGTGTGTGTGTGTGTGTGTGTCGGTGGGTGTGAGAGGATTAGCAGGCAGTGGAATGAACGTTTTACAGTTTTTTGTAAAATTCTTCAATAAAACAGCAGACATGACAAATATTTCAATCTGATGGAAGGAATCACACGCAAAAAAGAAAAATCTGGTATTTGACTTATTTCAAAGATTACAAAACCCACAGAGTAAAAATAATAAATTATTTAAATAACCTAAATAGTCGTATAGACAACTCACCACAAAATAACCCTACATGTAGATTTCATCACTTCAGAAACCCAAAAAAAAGTACTTATTAAATCATGACAACAACATATGAAGAAAACAGCAAAAAAGAATAACCAATCAATACTTGAGATACATAAAGTGCCATACATTTGTAAAAAAAAAAGTTAAAATAGTTTGGTTTATAACATCAGCATTAAACCTAAACCTAAATATATTTATCACTTAAAATGTAAATCATGAAAACTAAAACCTAAATAAAGTAAAAAAGAAAAGAAAACCTTTGCCAGTGTAAAACTTTGTGTCTTAATTGTAACTCGAAGTCCCCCAAAATGAGTGTCACTCGTTGTGGTACAGTAGGTGTCAACCTTCCTAAAAAAGAACATTTATCATCCCTGAAGTGTCTGGACAGAAGAGTCTGTGGACAGAAGAGTCTGTGGACAGAAGAGTCTGTGGACAGAAGAGTCTGTGGACAGAAGAGTCTGTGTCTCACACGGCATTTCCTTCCCTTCTGCTATCTGTGCTCTCTACTTCACATGGCCATCATCCCTGCATCCCTGTCTCCACAGAGCTGCGGAGACAGGTCTGGCTATGTGAGACGAGTGCTTCTGTTATAAAAAAAAAAGATTCTTTAGCCGTTGGCCTGAAAACACACTGAAAGCAGAAATAGGTCAAAGCTGTTTTTCTTTCTCTTCTCAGGCATCCAGCCCAGACCAAACCTGCTGCACTGACTGTAACAATAAAAATAATAACATTAATACACCAATAAACTGCAACACAATCCCACTCGTGTTTTTTAATATGGAAACAAAAAAAGGAAAATGTCAACTATGTAACCCAAATCTAATGTAATAGATGTAATTGCTCAGTCAGTATTTTTTTTATCATGTAATAGATACATACAGTACATACATATGTACTTCTGATATAACTGGATCATCTCTGGCAGGAATCAGATACTCTGCTTGGTGCCCTGTTAAAAAGTCTGATCAAATCAAATTGTTTGTTCAGTTTCCCCACCTCATCCTCATGTCTTCTTTTTCTCTTTCTCTTTCTGTGTGTGTGTGTGTGTGTGTGTGTGTGTGTGTGTGTGTGTGTGTGTGTGTGTGTGTGTGTGTGTGTGTGTGTGTGTGTGTGTGTGTGTGTGTGTGTGTGTGTGTGTGTGTGTGTGTTTGTGCAGTTATCTGGAGCTGAGAAGCCCCCTGCTGGAGAACCAGAGAACAACGCGTCCTCAGCTGCTGCAGCAGGAACAGAAGCTTCTACAGATGGAGGAAGCAAGGTAACACATCACTGACCCACATGATGGTAAAGTGTTAATACAGATAGACATCATGACACAGGGTAGAATTTAACACATAGCGTTCACACTGATCAAATAATCAGTTATCTGTCCATAAATGTGATAATTTAACTGCAGTGGTGGAGGAAGTATTCAGATCCTTTACTTGAGTAAAAATACTTATACCACACCGTAATATTTAAACGCAAAAGTCCTGTATTGAAAATGTTACTTCAGTAAAAGTATGTAAGTATAATTAGGAAAATTTCATTTAAATATTAAAAGTTGAAAAATGCCCCCTGTGACTGTTTTACTATTATGTATTTTATAATTAGATTATTATTACTCATGCATTAATGTAAATTTTGCTCTATTAACTAATGATATATTTTCTTTCAATCTGCTAATAATTTTCTCTATTAACCGATCGATTGTTTGGTTTGTATAAATAGTGAGAAAAAGACAGTTACTCAGAGCCCAAAGAGACACCTTCACAATGTTAGTTTAGTCCAACCAACAGTCAGAACCTCAACATTTTTACTTATATATTACAATTAATAAAATGATTAAAAGGAAAAGCGGCAAAGCTTCACATTTTTGGATGAAAAATGACTTAAAACTTCAATTTTGTGTCAATATGATAATGTAAAATAATGTATTAATTGACTAATCGTTTCAGCTGTACTGTTTGTAGTACAAGTACCTCAAATTTAAAATAACAGCCATGTGGAAATTAAAATTCTTGTTGTCTAAGATATGTTTTTATTATACACACATAAAGGAAAAACTAATTAAATAATGTTTTTTGAGAGGCTGCATTAATTAAACCAAAAGTATATTGTGAAAAACTTCTCACTCTTAATTGTTTTATTACCTTTATTCAAGCTAAAGCATTGTTTAGAAACACAGTTAATGCAAGTTTAATGAGGTAATAATATAACTTTACCCCGAATAAATAAACTAAACTACAACATCCACAGTAAAGAAGTTGATTTTTATAGAAACATTATTTTGAATAAATCTCTCTGGAAGTAAAACAATATAAAACCTGCAGGATCCTTTTCAAAACAATGAGCATGGATGTGACATCTTTGTGTTGAAAACCTACAACGTACAAAACCAAAAAACAGAAATACTGCCAATTTCTTAATTAATACTGCTACTAATAAACAAAATTATATGAATTCAAGTTGTCATCCCTTCCCCTCAGGTGGAGATGGTGTTCTGGCTGCTCTCCATGCTCGCTAACAGAGATAAGGAGGAGATGTCTCGGACTCTGCTGGCTCTGTCCAGCTCTCAGGACAGCTGCATCGCCATGAGGAAGTCTGGCTGCGTCCCCCTGCTGGTCCAGATCCTGCACGAAGCTCCGGGCGGCGGCGACGGCAGACCCGTGGAGACGGCCGCGGTCGGTACGGCGACGGGCTGCAGCAGAGAGGCCAAATCCAGAGCCAGCGCTGCCCTCCACAACATCATCTACTCCCAGCAGGACGAGGGCCAGGCCCGCCGGGAGATGAGGGTGCTGCACATGCTGGAGCAGGTCCGGACCTACTGTGACAGCGGCTGGGACTGGATCGAGACCCACGCAGGAACGCCGTCACCTGGAGGAACCAAAACCACCGGTGAGTTATAGTCCTCTAAACACAGAGAACCCAAAACTACTGGTTGGTTATGTCTAAACCTATTAGATACATCTACTCCTCTACATCTCAGAGGTAAACATTCCACCTTTTACTGCACTCGGTTGTCTTACAGCTTTAGTTCCTTTGCAGATTATGATCAATACAAAATAGTCAATCACTTATAAAATAATGATGATTATAAATAGTAGTTAAAATTAGATCCACCTCGACCAGCTGCAACATGAATCATGCTTACCTATTTATGCATCAATAATATATAATCCAATATTGTGGTTGAGTACTTTTAGTTTTAGTATACTTTGATGCTTATACTTTTGTATATACTTCAGTTAATTTTCTTAATTGAAGACCTTTACTAGTAACAGTATTTTAACAGTGTGGTATTACTATTTTACTGAGGCAAATGATCTGAGTTATTCAACCAACACTGGCAAAAGTAAAAAAAAGAATCATTACCTTCACCTTTGTAGCCACACGATCAGAGCTGGACAAGTTTTTGTTGTTACGGCATTGAAAAAAGAATTAGTTTATTGTACATAAAGGCACATATCTTTTTCCTCATAATGTTCCTCCCCGCAGACATCCCTGAACCTGTGGACCCTCAGATCTGTCAGGCTTTGTGCGCCATCATGAAGCTTTCCTTTGAAGAGGAGTACCGACGCGCCATGAACGAATTAGGTACGTCAAAACACCTACTAGACTTTTCCTTTATTCCCATAAAGAAATCAGTGACACATTTTGCTCAGAGTCTTGTGTGTTGTCCTCCAGGCGGTCTGCAGGTCGTGGCTGATCTGATTCACCTGGACCAGGACATGTACGGCATGCAGAACGACCCCATCAACATGGCTCTGCGCCGCTATGCAGGGATGGCTGTGACCAACCTCACCTTCGGAGACGTCGTCAACAAGGTACAGAATCACTGTAGTTTTAACTGCCCTGCATGGAGCAGTAGGCTGTGATGTTTGACAGCTGGAGCGAAGGCAAGGACAAAGTGTTGTGACGAAAAGATGCATTACTGAGCAAACAGTAGATAAAATAAACTTTATTGACCCACACATGAAAATTGAAGTATAACAGCAGCAAAAGGAAATATGACAATAAAAGTAACCTAAAACTAGTTGTTGAATGAAACTAAATGCATTTATTTGAGACTGTACACAATTTTGATGTACTTGTCCTTTACTTTAAATTTTAAGCTAATTTCTACTTTTACTCCACCACATATCACAGGGAAATATTTGTACTTTAATACTGCTCTACATTTACCTGACAGCTGCAGTTACTTTTCAGATAAACATTTCATAAGGAAAACACATACTGAGTACTTACATACGTTTTTAGTTGTGAATACAATTAAACTTTTACTAAAAACTCCATTGCAGGAGTTTAACTTGTGTTGTAAAGTGTAATAATGCACCTCTAACTTTAGCACAAAATCTAAATACTTTTTCACTGATTCACAAACTTAATGCATGCTTTTTGTCACTGTTAGACTATGTTAGCATTAGCATATTGTTAGCTGACATTTTTTATGACATACTGTACTATGCTGTTTTCTTTTACATTTTACTTTACCATAAAATTTCTTATGACACACTTCACTATGACTTTTTAAATGACATACTATAGTCAGACTTTTTTACGGTATTTTTATGACATACTATAGTGTGATATTTTTTTTTGACTGAATTTTTGCAACATGCTATACTATGGGTTTTATGACTTTTTCTCCATAAACCATACTATTACTTTTGCCGATATACTATATTTTTTTTGACTGAATTTTTGCAACATGCTATACTTTGACTTTTTTCGACATACTATACCATGCCATTGTTTTTATGACTTTTTTAGACCAATTATATTACTTTTTTCCACATACTATACTATGACTTTTATTATCGCTTTTTTCTACATTCTATGCTGACTTACTACATTTTTTTATTTATTTTTTATTTCGACATACTATACTATGACCTTTTTCAAAGTACTATACTATGACTTTTTATCACTTTTTCCTACATAATACAATATGACTTTAAAATGTATTTTTCTGACATACTATACTATGATTTTTATAATGGCTTTTTTCTACATTCTATAATTTGACTTTGTTATGACTTTATTCAACATAATATACTATGACTTTTTAAAATAATTTTACTGACATAATATGCTATGACTTTTATGTGACCTTTTTGACATACTATATGATTTTTTTTATTATTTCTTTCAACATACTAAACTATGACTTATCTCAACATGCTATACTATTACTTTTTTCCCCATACTATCCAGAATCAGACTCAGAACCTGGTTAATTGCCAAGCAGATTCTCACACAATAGAACTTTGCTTTTGTATATCATTGCATCAACTAAACATACAGTAGTAAGACAAATATAATTTATTACAAGAAGACTGCAAATGCATATTCTTTTTATGCTTCATACTGTGAACAATGTGTAGAGACAATGCCCAAAGGATGTGGTTAATGTAACGTATATAGACAGACGTGAAGATATTAATGTAGTACTGTAGTGTCCATGTGGCAGAATGGAAGAACGTTCTGCGTGAGGGGACTGGTTCCTTCACAATTTTTCCTGCCCATCTTTTGGTCCAGGAGGCGGAAACCACACTGTTGACTTTGGGTGTCACACAGGATGGCTTTTCTTATCACTTTTTCGACATACTATAATATTACTTTTTTATCACTTTTTAAGACGAAAATATATATATATAATAATATAATATATATAAATATAATATACCATGACTGT
Organism: Anoplopoma fimbria; assembly: GCF_027596085.1. Lineage (NCBI taxonomy): Eukaryota > Metazoa > Chordata > Actinopteri > Perciformes > Anoplopomatidae > Anoplopoma > Anoplopoma fimbria. The sequence continues at coordinate 1,812,866 of NC_072456.1, read as the reverse complement.
TTGACATCATGGATTTTTTTTTAACTTTTTCAACATTAAATACTACTTTTATGACATTTTTGACACACTATAGTATTTATTTTTTATTAAAAAAAATCCAACATAGTATACTATGACTTTTAAAAAATATTTTCGACGTACTATTCTATGACGTTTTATGACTTTTTGGACATTCTATACTTGTGATTTTTATGAGTTCTTTCTACATACTAAACTATTACTTCTCAAACATGACTTTTTCCGACATAATCTATTCTAACTTTATTCAACATAGTAAACTATGACTTTATTATCACTTTCTTCTTTCATACTAAACTATTACCTTTTTGACATACAATGACTTTATTTCACACACTATACTGTAGTGTTTTTAATCATTTTTTTATCATTCTATACTATGACTCTTTAATGACTTTTATGCCTTTAGACATGATGCACTATACTTTGACTATTTCATGACTTTATTTGACATACTATTGTATGACTTCTTTATGACTTTTTTCTCGACGTACTTTACCGTGATTATTTTTTACAGACTTACCTATGAGTCTCTTCAACTTTTTTTCAAGATGCTTTATTATAACTTTTATAACGTTTTTTACATACTAAACTGTAACTTTTAATGATTTTTTTTTGACAAATTATACCATAACTGTGTGTCTGTTTGATCTACACTTTGTTCCCTGTCAGGCCACTCTGTGTTCAAAGAAGAGCTGTCTGCAGGCTCTGGTGGCCCAGCTGGCCTCTGACAGTGAGGAACTTCATCAGGTGGTCTCCAGCATCCTGAGGAACCTGTCCTGGAGGGCCGATAACAGCAGCAAGAGAGTCCTCAGAGACATCGGCTGCGTTTCTGCACTGATGACCTGTGCCCTCCAGGCCACCAAGGTAACGAGAAACAAACCAGCACACACAGAGGGAATTATGTGAGGAGGATCTGAAAAACAGAAAAGGTTTTCTCCTCAGAGGTAATGTTTTGCAAGATAAAATACATAAGACAACTGTGGCTGGTTTAAGATTAATTTTGAAATAACAAAGTTATACTTAATCATTGAAAGCAGGTTGCTTTGGATACATCAATAATATTTGTTACTTATATATTCATTGTTATCTGTTAAATATGAAGCTAAAGTTAGCAACCAGTTAACTTATCTTATTCTAAAGAAACAGGGGGAGACAGCTAGCCTGGCTCTGTCCAAAGATACAAATAATCCACATACCAGCAACTGTAAAGCTCACCAAGTTATATGTTATATTGCAACTGTTTAATCCACACAAAAAGTTCAAAAACAGCAATTTTGGTTATGTGCAAGACTATTTCTTGGCCCTGAGCTGTTGCTAGGCACCACTGATAGACTCTGGGAAGTTTTGGTCCAAGCCAAGAAATGGTCCGGCACACAACTTCTCATAAAATGTTTCCATCGCTTTAACACTCTTAGTGATGATTCTTCTTTTTTCTGTATTGCTGGTTTTCCAGGAGTCTACCTTGAAGAGCCTCCTGAGTGCTCTATGGAATCTGTCCGCTCACAGCATTGAAAACAAAGTATCAATCTGTTCAGTGGATGGCGCTCTGGGCTTCCTGGTCAGCACGCTGACATACCGCTGTCAAACCAACTCGCTCGCCATCATCGAGAGTGGAGGAGGAATTCTTCGAAACGTGTCGAGTCTGGTCGCCACACGGGAAGACTACAGGTGGGTTTTCTCTCAAACAGTAACTGTCAAATCAGTAGGGAAATTACATTGACATTGTAAATAGTTAAAAAATAATAGTAAAAATTCAAAACTCAAGGGCCACTTGCTAGCTTTATATGGAGCTTTCAACTGCACGTAATGGTCTTCATCAGCAGATTGTGTTTGTTCAGTTATCACAGCAATGCCTCAGTAGGAATCTTGGGTTACATGATAATTGAGCAAATGCCATCACTGACTCAGGGAAAAGCTAGCAAGTCAAACTTGAGTTAAGATGTTTTTTGTCATCATATATGGTTCTTTTGTTTTAACACAATTAAGACATTTATTTAACTCACTTTACAGGCAAATCCTCAGGGACCACAACTGCCTTCAGACTCTGTTGCAGCACCTGCGCTCCCACAGCCTGACCATAGTGAGCAACGCCTGCGGGACTCTCTGGAACCTTTCTGCCCGAAGTCCGAAAGACCAGGAGCTGCTGTGGGACCTCGGGGCAGTTAGCATGCTACGCAACCTTATCCACTCCAAGCACAAAATGATAGCAATGGGAAGTGCCGCAGCTTTAAGGAATCTCCTCACCAATCGACCCCTAAAATATAAGGATGCTGCAGTCATATCCCCAGGCTCCTGCATGCCCTCACTCTATATGAGGAAACAGAAGGCTCTGGAGGCAGAGCTGGACGCCAAACACCTGGCAGAGACTTTTGATACTCTTGAGAAACAGAGCCCAAAGCACCTGACCCTCAACAAGCCGCTACGGCACATTGAGAGTCTGGCGAAGGATTACGCATCTGATTCTGGTTGTTTTGATGATGACGAAGCCCCAAATGTCTCCAGTAGCCTGGACACTGGGAGCTTCTCTATGCTGTCCATGTATCTTACCAACTCTAACTTCCTGCAAAACCAACCACGTAAGAGGGACACTGACCCTGAAAGGGACGTAGACATGCCTCAGATTGTCGAGAAGAGACTTGCTCCTGTTGACGATGTATCTGCCGCTGCAGAGAAGCTAGCTAAAAAGATCACCAACACGGTAGCCAAGATTGACAGGTTAGTCGAGGACATAACCATGCACACATCCTCTGAGGATAGTTTTAGCCTGAGCTCTGAAGATCACTTGGCAGACTGGCCTTACGGACTAGATGAACTCAATGAAGCCCGGGCAAAATCATGCTCCCCCTGCCGTCTTTCTGAAACAAGCAGCTTGGCCCACAGGGAACGCCTCAATAGAGCCCACGCTCTCTTACGCCTCAAAACTGCCCATACAAGTGTATCAACAGACAGCCTAAACAGTGGAAGCACCAGTGATGGCTACTGCGGCAGCAAAGACCAGATGCGACCTGCTCCAAGAGCTCATGTGATGCAACAAAGACCCAACCAGCTTGATCTCAAGGTGGCTCATCAAGATTACTTTAATGTAAGACCTGCTGTTCTGACGGAGACGAACCCGCAAGATATTCCAGAGAGAGATTCTGTGGACAACAAAGATGTGAGAGATCTAGAGTTCAGCAGCACAGATGCAGAGAAGTACCAGGATCAACCTGTACAAACACCTGTCAGTGCGTCAACTAAACTCTCCTCTGATGTCAGCATGACTTCAATTAAACTGTCTCCTTCTTATCAACAGGTCCCACTCATTCAGAGTGTCGCCAAATTTGGTGTAGCAAAGACAGCCATCAATGTCCAGGCTGCCCAAGCAATGAGGAGGCAAGCATGGGTACCTACTGGGATGACTGGGGGTAGTATTACAAAATTTTCTCCAATGACATCCACCAGAAGCCCAACTATCGGGTCGATGGAGACAGTCCAGAAATACTCAGTGGAGAACACCCCGATTTGCTTCTCCCGCTGCAGTTCACTGTCCTCCCTCTCTTCTGGCGACGGAGCGCTGGATGGACAAAGTGAGAATGAGCTAGAAAGTGACTCGTCATTAGAAATAATTGAAGTGGAGGATGGAGAAGTGGTGAAGAGAGCTGAAGAGGATGAAACCTTGGAGGATCTGAGTGACAGCCAGCTACTGATGACTGACTCAAAAACCTCCCCCAGCAAAGAGACTGATCCCATTGGGATTCCCTGTCCTGCCAAAAGGGAAAAGGTGTTCCTTAGAGGTGCTTCACCAGCCATACTTGAAGACAGATCTCCATCCAGTTCATCTGAAAACTACATCCACGAGACACCCCTGGTAATGAGTCGCTGTAGCTCAGTCAGTTCACTTGGCAGCTTTGAGGATCCCTCAATTGCCAGCTCAATCCAAAGTGATCCATGCAGTGAGATGATTGACGGAACAATAAGCCCTAGTGATCTTCCCGACAGCCCAGGTCAAACCATGCCTCCTAGTCGAAGTAAAACTCCATGTTGTGTTGAGTCAAATGGACCAGAAACACAGGCCACAGGTATAGCTGGCCAATGGGAAAGTAGCCTGCGGACATTCATGGAAATTGCAGACTCCAAAGAGAGGTTTAACCTTCCTCCTGACCTGGACACTATGATCTACTTCACCGTTGAAAAGCCCACTGAGAACTTCTCTTGTGCATCGAGCTTAAGTGCTCTGCCTCTTCACGAACACTACATACAAAAAGATGTGGAGCTGAAATTGACCCCCCTACTACAGCAAAATGACAAAAATCTTCCTTTCCCTGATCAGGATGTTCAAGGATTTGACCATGGTGAGAGATATAGCGAGGGCAATTCAGACGATGACATAGAAATCTTAAAGGAATGTATCAATTCAGCAATGCCCTCCAAGTTCCGAAAAGTAAGACCTTCCCTGATGACAACCATCCCTCCTCATATTCTCAATTCCCAGATCAGAAAACCGATACATCTTCCAATGTACATGATTCTTCCAAATGGCAAAACCCAAATGTGTGCTGGGAGGAGAATTGTCATTCCACAAAAGGACTTTCAATTTGATGATTCATCCTTCACTGATTCTGCAGAAGGTACACCAGTCAACTTCTCAAGCACAACATCGCTAAGTGATGAAACACTTCAGTATCCAGTGAAGGAGAGGGGGGCTAAGGACTGCACAGCTAAAGGTATGAACAAACAGGAATTGCTCGATGATGAGGAAAAGAGAATAGAAGACTTGAGGATATTCTCACACTTCCATAAACCCAACAGAATTAACTACCCACCTGAGATACAAATGAACCGGACAACCAAACATATCATTCCCACTCAGAGGGTGCTTATGCAGAGCAAAGAGGTAGCCGATAGAGTGGCAAAGCAAAGAAATCGTGATCAGTCTCCTAACCAACCAAAGAAGAGGCAAGGTCAAGGGCCAGTCAGGAAACTGGATCTGCCCGTCATTAAGCAAAACACAGAAAGTAATCTTAATGTGGGATCACAAAAAGGTAAAACAGTCTACCGACAAACGACACATTCTTCAGAAGACAGTAACAGCTGCTACGCTGACAAAAATGAAGTAATGAAACGAACAAGTAGAAAACAGATCAGGGAAGCAAATAGAAGTACTCTTTCCCGGAGCATGACAAATATTGGCAGGATTGATAATTCACAAGCAATGCCCAGGGGATTTCACAGGATAAAACAGAATCTGGTAAAGGATGAATCCGTGGCATGTTATTCACTCAGCTCCTCACTTAGTTCACTGAGTGATGCAGAATTTGAAGATCATAAATCAAGAGCCCAGCAAATTTGGTACAAAAACAGACACAACAAAACACTGAATATGATGAAACAAACAAAGTTTATGAACATTCACAGCCAATATGACGAGCCAAGCTCCCCAAGCTCTGTCAGCATGGATTCAGAGGATGACCTCCTTCAGAAATGCATAACATCTGCCATGCCCAAGCAGAGAAGGAAGCTTGCTGCAAGGAAGAAGAAAGCAGAAAATACTCAAAAACAAAAGGCCTCTGATGGGTGGAATGAGGAAATGGATAGTGATGACACAGCATGGGATAAAGATTCCGACCTCAATAGTGTTGAATGGAGAGCCATACAAGAAGGTGCTAATTGTGTTGTCACTGGACTGCAAGCATCCAAGTCTCAGGAGCCATCTTCTGAAGAGACTGAATCGGTCCTGTCATTTATGTCAACATCCAGCTTTACACCTAAAGAAAGGAAGTTTGCTAAAGACAAAAAGGCAAATAAACCTCTAGACTTTGCACAGCGCAAGCCAGTTCCAAATTTACCGGTGGTTTTTAGAGGCAGGACAGTGATCTATACACCGAAAAAAGAGACGGCTCCATCACAAAGACCTCCTCCCAGAAAAGTACCAACCAAGACAGATGCTCCAAAGAATCCAAACCTTGCTCAGCACAGATCAAAGAGCCTTCACCGATTAGGTCAACCACAGGACATTGAACTGTCTTTGCCAAAAAGGAGCTCTACTCCACCTCCAAGGATACCAAAAAGTTCATCCTCTGGATCATCGCAAAGCTCTACACCATCCAAACATTCGCAGAAGAAGATACCATCCCCGACTCAGACAAATAAATCCACCCAGAAAAAGAATGCCTCACCACCTAGTAGCCCGCCAGCTAGTAGTCCCCCTGAAAGAAAGGGCCGTTCTCCTGTTGTGAATCAAAATGAAAAGTCCCCACCACCTAAAACTCAAAAGTCACCTGTACGAATCCCTTTTATGCAAAATGCAGTCAGGCCCAGAGCTCTGTCACCTCTGGTGACAAACCAAACAACCACCAGACAAACCAATCAAGTTAACGGGAAAAGAGTCCCCCCCACTAATCGATTTGGACTGGCCAGGATGACTTCTGTCCATTCAAGTGGTGGTGAGTCTGAGCGCAATGGATTCTTGAGACAGCTGACTTTCATTAAGGAATCACAGACTGTGCTAAGAAGGAATGGCTCTGCACGCAACATGGCTGGATCTCAGAATGGATCCCCCCACAGAGCAGTTCCTGGAGCTTCAGCTGTCTTCCTTTGCTCATCACGCTGTCAGGAACTTAAGGTAGCTGTGCAAAACCCGAGAAGGGTGCAAGTAAAAAGTCCAAGGCAAACACAGCAAGCCCAGAGGCCAGACCGCGGAGTTCAAAAGCAGACCACAACCCTCTCTAGAGCGACCTCCAGTGAAAGGGACCTATCTGCAAGACGCCCACACAGGAGAACTAGCTCTGAAAGCCCCTGCAGGGTGGCTGAGCGGAACGTGCATGCAAGGGTGTCCGGAGCCAGGCAGCAACTAGACAAAGACAACTTTAAACGTCACGCCTCATCTCCAAGCATAAACATACTGAGCCGAGTGACCAGCCGTTCCTCCCTTCGCTCGTCTTCATCTGATTCCAGTGGAAGAGCAAAGAGCGAAGATGATACAAAGAAGAAAGGGCACAGGTCTGCATCACGGGTAAATGACAGAGTTACATGGAGGAGGATCAGGGATGAAGATGTACCTCAGATCTTGAAAAGCACTCTGCCAGCCAATGCATTACCTCTGGTGCCTTCTCCTGACGGGGAACAGCCAAAGCCACTAGCTCTTCCAGGAAAACTACCAACCATTTTACGTGCATCACGCAAGACAAGTGATGCGACAGTCCAGACAGAAGATTTTTCAAATAACAAGACCAACTCAAGCACCTCTCCAACTGTTGAAACAACTCGGGTGATCTCAGAGGAAGTGGCACGATTTGTGATTCTCAGAAAGATTAGTGCTACCTCGGGGAGTAACCTACAAGATGGAGATTCAGACGCGTCACTTAAGAGTCACAGCACCGTCTCCACAGGTACGTCAGACATCCACGTTGGTGGAGCTGTCCATTTCCGCCAAGGATCCCCCAGCAAGGCCGCCCGAATCACTCCATTTAATTACACCCCAAGCCCCATTTCTTGTAGCCAACAAGACACACAGAGCCAAGAAGCCACAATCAATGGAAAGTCGGGGGAAAAGAGTGAGTCGTAGGACGTTAAGTGGATTACTGAACAACACGGATGACTCTACTGTGTTCCTGGATGAAACTCAGCACTCAGGTGGACAGATAAGGAGTGTGCTGGTCCCTTTACCTCGGGTATTGACCCCTTACTTTTCCCATTCAAGTTTTGCTCTCTGAACAATTGACCACAGCTTCCATCTACCATTCATACAGGGTTGGATGTATGCATTGAGACAGGTCCGACATGAGCAGACCAACTATAACTTTTAGAGATGCATTTCAGAGAAAAATCTCACATGAAACGGAAGTGCATCTTTTTGTACTTTTTTGTATTTGTAGAATAATCATCGCCTGGTAGAAATGTAGTGAAAACATGAAGCAAAAGACATTTAACTTGATTTTCCAGCACATTAATCACCATTGGTCTCCTGGACACAATTGATAAAAGAACAATATTATGCAAACTCTTGAAGGATTTCACAGCTGGGCTTTTACCTGAAAAGGTACAAACTATGTCTGGCTGTTGACAGATTCACAAGGGACTCAATTGACATGTAAAGTATTTTTTACATATACATGTATGTACATCAACGCTTTGGGATTTTGCCTCACCATTCAACTTAGTATGACCTTCCCTGTTACTAAAAGAGCCCAGTTGGGTTGGGGCTACATTTTTGATAAAACATTTCTTCAAATTAATAGTGCAATCACTGTTACTCCATTTCTCTTGTTCATATTGTGATCTTGGACTGAGATAAATATGTATTACAAGTTTACAAGATTAAAACTTTAAATTTTAAAATAAAAAAAATAATAATTAGTAAACAATAAAAAAGGATTCATTCTAAGAAATAAAGTATTTTGAGGTCACCAGAAAAATATTTTACAGCCGCTGAGTAACTACAAACTAACTTGAGATATGGATCAAATCTATTACCGCATATATAATTTGGTTTTTCTAAATTAATATATTGGAAATAGTAGACTTTCTGTAGAAAATCATTGAGGAGCCATTTGTGGAAAAAATTGACAGAAATGTCTGTTTCTTTTTCAGGCAATATTAAATACTTGACTACTAAAGTATGTAATCACATTGATACAAAAATCCAAACACAAGCATAAATATTGAGGGTTAGCTTTTTCGGTATAAACAATTTGGCAAATTAACAATATATATAGCCTTCCACAGTAGATAGCGTCATATCGCCCAGCTATACTTGTGTGAATGAAACAAGTCAATTTAGTTCTGAAATTAATAATTTGAGGATATGATTTATCATAAATTTTACCACAACACCTACTGGACTCTAGTTCCATCACTGCTGCAGAACATATTATAGCATTTTGTCATTTTCCCAACTATCAGCTGATTCATGGTAACTTCACACTCTCCTGTTCTCTGTCTTAATCAGTATTGTAAATAATATGCAGATAAACAAAATCTTCAAAGCTTCCTGGTGGGCAAAATAAACTGTGTGTTGCTCCCTGACAGCATGCTAATATATTCACTGAACACACACTTGGACGACAGATGTTATTCAGAGGTAAAACACTTTCTAAAGCCCAACAAGAGCATTACTAGCCATCTGTATTCAAGTGCAAGCAAGACCTATAATGCTATAAACTGTCAGTTTAGATGAACAAAGGGACAACATACCTCTGTTCATTTAATGCGATGACATATTTGTTTGCTACTAGATTCAGGCACTGTTTGCTGTTGAGTATTTCCTGTCAAGAAACAAAAATATATCATTCAGTGATGGTTGGGCTTTGAGTCGATGGACTTGTGTCCTGACAAAAGTCTTAACGTGTTAATATCTGCTTAACTGTGTTGCTGTAAAAGTAGTAATAGGTTGAGAAGAAGTCAAGTATAAAGTCGATGAATATTCTCTGTAGTTGTACCATCACTCCTCCATGTGTGCTGGGAGAGTAAAGACAGCAGAGTGCTGTACAGAACGAACATTCATCTACATGAAGGGGCTCTTTATTCATTAACAAAAAGGTTTTGTATTTACCATTCTACTTTATTTTCAAAGCATGTTTTGAGTGTATTAAAGCCCAAGTAACTTTCAATTGCAAACCTTTCAATTCCCACTGGCCATTTTAAGTAAGTGCTACACCAACGAAATAAACTGGCTCTTCTCAGTATCAAATGCTCAACTGATGTTTGTGAGTTGGAATAAGGTTTTGACCTTGCTAAATGTTATTCAGAAATAATTTATTTCGGTCAAAAACTCACATAGATTGTAGCTTATTACCCTTAGCTGTCCTGAGTCATAGTTAGTGATAGATAGTTTGTGCATATGGATGAATAACTATATGAAAAGTTACATTATAAAGGTCACCTGCTGTGGATAACTGAACTGTAGTGACTTCCGATGATTATCTGGCTCTTTTCATATCATAGTGAATCAAATGATTGTATCTATGAGAGGAATAGGCTGAAAAGAGACTGTTTTTGTTCCACCAGACGACAGGTAAATTCATGGGAGTGAACTGAAACAGTGGATGAATTCTACTATTCTGTTCTGGTCATTACTAGTTTACAAATGGTAATATAAAACCACAGTTTAATTTCTGAACATAATTTCACTAGGTCAAAATCTTTTTGTCCCTTATTTGATGGCTTGAAATGGGGATTTGTAAACTTTTTACGTTCGATAATTAAAAAGGCAGGTTTTGGGTGGAGAATCACTTTAGAAGACCCGAGATGAAAATCAGGGTGAAAGGATGAAACTAGAGGGAATGAGACAGTACTGAAGTTTGTCCGTTATTGCTGTCGGAGGCCTTGTTCATGTCTGGCTGGACATGAGAATTTAGATAACCTCATGTCCAAATAAAAGCAGAATTTTAAATAAAGTACCTTACGCTCTGATTTTTTTCGAACCGAGGTCCCCTCCTGTCATGCATGAACAAGGCCAAAGAGGAGTTATGGTGCCATGTGAAACAAGCAAAGCAACAGAAGTGTGTCATATAAATGTTTTCATCCAATAAAAAAGTGATGTGTTTCAATAAACCGCTGTGATGACTTTCCTTAATACAGGTGAGAAGCTGTTAAAACACTACATTACACAGATAACATGTGAGAACACGATGCTGTTTATTTTGTTTCTAGTGTGACATGTGCAGCGACACATTGTTAATAAAGATGTATTCAGAACTGAACAAGAAGCCAGTTTTAGGGGGTGGAATATACAAAAAACTTGATATGATTGAGTGAAGACGCGACGTTAACGCTCAAAGATGACAACTCAATGCTTCAACACCATTGAAATGGTCTGCTGGTTTTTAAATACTCAATTGTTCTTTTTAATCTATTAAAACAACAGAACTTTACTCTGTTATAAGTGGTAGTTTTTATAATACTAGCTTTATTTAATAAAGTATCAATGCTTATTATGAGGTTTTGGTTTTGAAGGATAGGTTCACAATTTTTCCAGTACCTAGACAGTAAATGTTTCTATCAGTGATTTATGAATTTTGTCGCACTCAATGATGATGTTAAGATTGGACCAGCTTCCCTTTCAATTTGCTTTCAAAAGGGATGGGACTATATTGATTGCAATAAAAAAAAAAAAAAAAACACTCACTGTATCGTGATAATCCTGAATACTCTCACATGAAGGATCTCTAGCTCGCCATCATGGTGGAGGTGGAAATAGAGTCAGATTATTTATTTTTAAATACAGGAAACATCATGTAAGAGAAAACAAGCTCACATAATGTTGCCATTTTCAAAAATGTATATATCATTTATGTTTACAGGTGAACCTTGCGATATAAGATTACTTTAAGATTTCTTTTCATTAAAAAGGTTCAATAGAAATAGAGGGGGTTCCTATCTGTGCGACAATAAAATATTAGCTTTTTTACCTGCCTGTTTAAGTGCCATTTTAAGAGTTTCAGACATATTTTGACAACTATCGGGATTATATTGCAATTATTTTGACCAGGATAATCATGGCATGAAATCTCCATATTGTTTCAGGCCTAACCACACGTTGCCCAGATGATGTCGCCATCTTGATGGCATCAGACGCATTGAAACAATTAAAGATTTTCAGCACAGCTGTCTCAGTGGTTCACGGCTGCAGAAGGCTTAGCTTCCTTCAACTCTTTATGTGACCGCACAAGTTTAGACTGTTTAAACTGAGATCAAGTAGTGACCAAGAACAGCCGAGGAAAGACCAAGGCAGGGTGTGAATGGGTCAAGATCAGGACTAGTGCAAATTCCACACTGCATTGCACACTTATGAAAAAATGTGGAACATGTAAGTTCTTCAAATTGATCTGAAAAAAATCTGCTTTCCCATTAAAAACACCCACAGAAACAAATTAATATCACCCTTCATTCACCTCTTTTATTGCCATATTTACATTCATGTGTGCTTGAACAAATCTACAAATAGAAATGTCTTGATAAAATAATCAAAAGGCATTACAGAGGGGAATTTTATCTGTGGTAATTTACCTTTGTTTTCTATGAGCAATCGCACAAATTATGTTAATAAACAAATCAGACAATGCACAGGAGCAATTTAGTTTTATACCTGCAGTTGTGGTCTTGACAAGTCATGAAATAGCAATCCAGACAGAGTGCTCCTTCTCTGAGAGCCAGAAATAATTCAGCCGATTAAGGTCTTCTGGAGATGGTACGAGACAAAGACAAACTATAACACTGCTATCTGGGATTTTACGGACTTCAACTTCAGGAACCAACCGAAATAAGAAGGAACACCAAGAGAAAGGCAAATTAACACAAACGGAACTTCTGTGAATAAATCGTTGTGAATATTGACTTCCAGTTCAGCCTGAACACATCTTAACATTTTACAAAGATCAAGTGCAGAAATGACTGATTAATCCATGACGCTACAATTGTGACGACGGACAATTATCCCATCCTTCAATTCTTAAACATGAGAATTAGTTTGCTTTCTTTCATTTCAAAACAAATTAATTTGTTTTTACTGACTGGTAAAAATATCCAGGGAAAATATGCAAATTTAACATCACTTCACACCCTGGTAATTTGTCATTTATGAGGATATGTTGTATATCAAATGATAAATTGAAGTAAAATGCTACATCAACTAATAATAATATCAAGATGGCCTTATTTTACTGTGTACTGTCAGCTGTATGTAAGTTATTGCCAATGCAATACCATTTTCTGCCTGTAACATCGGCAGCAAACCTCACACACAAAAATATTTCAGGTGAGAGGTAAGAGGTCAGGAGTCGCCAACACTGGGGCTCCTGAGGCCCCACCAGTGTCTGGCACAACGGCACTTCTGACATGATTCAGCTGAATCACCGCCTGACAATGGTCCGATAAAAAAAAAGTCCCTGAAGAAGAGGAAAGTCTCTCACAGGAGGCAGCATAGAGTCAGAGTGTTTGACCTTTGACCTCTGCCACGTCGCTTTGCAGCTGCTCGCCGGCCATCCGCAGCTCCTCCCTCTGCCGTAACAGTCGACCTCGCGCTTCCTGCAGCCGCTCATTCAGCTCCAGATACTTTTGACACTGCTGGAACCGCAAGTCCACATCGCTTTCTGAGGGCCGGTACGAATCTGAGGAGGGAACCAGAGAACCAGTCAGTAAATAAGAGGAGAACGTTTGATAAACTACAGGAGAACCAGTCATTAAACTAAAGGAGAACCAGTCGGTAAACTACAGGAGAACCAGTCGGTAAACTACAGGAGTATCAGTCAGTAGACTACAGGAGAACTTGAAGTAAATTACAGACAACATACAGTATAAATATTTTGTGTTATATTGTGCGAAGCATTAAAAATGTTTGTACTAAAAGTAACATACAAATAAAAAGTGACGTATTATAAGATGGATTGCCGGGTTACAAGCCGGAGAAGAAAGGAATTGAGTCGGCACAAAATCTGGAAATGAGAAAGATCCTTGGAATGCACCCTGGAAGCAGAAGCAGAGCGAGTGGCAGAGATGCGCTCAGGAACACAGCCAAATAAAAAGATAAGGGAAAATACAGGCAGAGGGCAGGATCTCTGCCAATAAAGACACTGCAAAACACCAAGAGGTGATAGAAAGGGACCAGTCCATACATTGTTTTTTAGATAATGTTAAAATCATGACAGAACGACCAGCCCGTAAACAATTTATTTTCAGAGTGTTGCCGGACTCTGTAGTTCTGAGTGGACTCACCTTGTCCAGTCTTCTCCAGGATGCTGAAGACCGGGTCGTTGGGAGCGGCTCTGTTGATGTCCTCCAGGATCTGGTCCACAGTAGGGGGCTCGGGACGACTGGGCAGAACCACCCTCTTCTTATTTTTAGAACCAAGATTCATCTTACTGCAAGTTCAACCTTCTGCAAACAAACATGTTTGGGTCAAGACGTTTTAATGACAGAATGACAAGAGACACATGCAGAAAATGTATCATGTAACCTTAGGCTATCCCAAGTATATAACTGATTCAGCCCACAGCCCTACACCTGAAGGTGTCCCCAGACCGCTGTTAGATGTATAGTATGTGTATTTATTGTCTGTGTAGTTGTATAGTATGTGTATTTATTGTCTGTGTAGTTGTATAGTATGTGTATTTATTGTCTGTGTAGTTGTATAGTATGTGTATTTATTGTCTGTGTAGTTGTATAGTATGTGTATTTATTGTCTGTGTTGTATAGTATGTATTTATTGTCTGTAGTTGTATAGTATGTATTTATTGTCTGTGTCTGTGTAGTTGAGTATAGTATGTGCTGTAATAGTATGTGTATTTATTGTCTGTGGGATCAATAAAGGAATATAATAATGTCCAATACATGTATCAATAACAGTGATATCTTCAGGCTAACGTTAGCTAACTAGCTAGCTTATCTAATCGGTATGGATGACGTTCACAGTTTGTCGATGCTTACCGGGGTTTAGTCGTCTTTAGTCGGACTGTCCCTGACACCAACACCGGGATGTGGTTCGGTTTATCAGCTAATGCTGCAGGAACGACAGCAAATGTCTGGAGGAGAACTGTTTCAAGCAAGACAACTGGATGCAGTACGCTGCTACGTCAGTACGTCGCTACGTCAGTACGTCAGTACGTCGCTACGTCAGTACGCTGCTACGTCAGTACGTCGCTACGTCAGTACGCTGCTACGTCTACGTCAGTACGTCGCTACGTCAGTACGTCGCTACGTCAGTACGTCGCTACGTCAGTACGTCGCTACGTCAGTACGCTACATAGGCCACGCCCTAACAAAACGTCATAAGATGTTGGATTCTTGTTTGGTTGAAAGCTATTACTGATCATTTACTACACTATTGGTATTTGATGGGTTTCACTAATATCCAAAACATATAAGTCACAAATAAGACGTGCATTTGATAATATAGCATTTGTACATTACTTCGTTTTTATGGCAGTGAATCCAATTTTTATACAACAGTAAGTACAAGACAAAGACAATAAATTGGAAAAATCTATGGTAACTTTGCTGTTATTAGTAGGCTATAAATAGAAGTAGAGTATACACTGTATAACCATTCCCAGCAGCCTTGGATGCCCTTCTTCCAGCTGATTTGTAACAGTAAGCATTTAGCTCAAGGTACCACTGTATCTAAGTAGTCTTGTTTTGCAATACTTCATGCAACAGAGAGGGCAAAACATTTAGTTTTGTTCTAATGAGAATTGTTTATTACTTATCATAATGTAATTGTCATATCAAGGTTAGAATCTCATTTAATTTGTATAAACAAAACAAAAAATATACCAAATAAACAATAGAAACACTTGTGAAAACTAAATGAGGACACAGTGTCACCGATGCAAAGCACCCGAAGACAGGCCCAGAGCAAAATGTCCAATTGCAGAGCGGCAGCTTTTTCCAATGTTAAAGTACACCATCTCTTCCATGAAAGGGAACTACAGTTTCAACTGGTGTTCAATATAAAACCTATAACACAAATAAACAAAAGGAAAAGGAAAAGAAAGTGAGGCTGAAGCACTTACTGCCTGCAGGTGTTTCAATCTCAGCAGCTGTTACTTTCTTTCCCTGTAGGAGGCGACGTTGATGTGTCCACACCTGTAGGTCTAAACTGCTGTTATTTTATACTAATGAGTTTGTAAGTTATGAGCCAGTTTCAGGTGCTTTGCATTATTCATCAATAAATAAAAGATAAATACAATTAAAACAGCAATAAGAAACTGTTTGTAAAATCAGTCTGTTTGCAGAGTCCGTCTGAGTGTTTGATGTTACAGACTTGTACATAAACATAACATATCTGATATAAAAAAAAGGAAATCAGTCTCTTTGACATGTGATATTCTTGTCAGTAGGATCTGTGAGGATGCAGCTCCTCTGCTCCTCTTCCTCACTGAGGGTCCTCCTCTTCTTCTGCTGCTATCTGAACGGCTGGAAAAAAAACAAGGACGGTAAAGTTGCTGCTGAAGTAAGGAAACACAGGGTACTTTTTAATGGGTTTATGATCTTAAGATCATTTCCTGATAATATTTCTTATAATTTCTAAGGAAGACTCCTGGAAAAAACACAAATTATCTGTAAAATAGAAACAGTGTTCACCTTATACAACCCCAAAGCATTAATTCCAATTCATTATTAGTGTAACCAAGAGGTCAACTGCAAATGCAAAAGTGTGAAATTGAGCTAATGCGTCACAAATCAAACAAATTATACACAACAAATTACAGCCAAATATTTCAACAACCTAATTTTTTGTGTCATCATTAGAAAACAAGCATAAGCATGTATTATTATTTTTTTTTCATCTATGACTTACTATCAGTCTGCACTGAGCTCATCATCCTGTCGTGCACACATAGAACAGACACACAACCAACTATTAAAAACAAGTAATACCTTCACATTAAAGAAAAATGATCTGCTACTACTACAGACATTTTATACAGTTAACCATAGCCATCAAACATCTTTCATCAAATGCCAAAAACTACACAACCCAATAACACACCGTACAACAGTTTCTTCGTGAGGAAAATAGGTTGACATATTCACTATTTACTGGTATCAAATTCATAATTGATATATCGAAAAATTATCTTTTTCATTATTCAATCATTTTATTAAAAACTGGAATAATAACAACAAACTGCATCTAAAATGATGATGTTAACTCTCAGTCTCCAACTTACATCTTAAACACTGTGAAAAAAGGTATCTACATTCAGTACTACACAATAATATTACAAGTAAGGGCACTTCACATTTGACATATAGCCTTATGTAATTCATAAATAAAATGAGTGAGACACTTTAGAAAGTTATAAAATCATACAGCTAAAAAAGTAGGGAAATCACTAAACTACTAACTCTTTTTGTTCCACCAGTACTGTGCTACAAACAAATACTTTACTCCATCCATCCATCCATTTTCCGTAACCTGCTTATCCAGTTAAGGGTCGCAGGGGTGCTGGAGCCGATCTCAGCTGTCAATGGGTGAAGGCAGGGTTCACCCTGGACAGGTCTCCAGTCTGTCGCAGGGCTGACATATAGAGACAAACAACCATTCACACTCACATCCACACCTACGGGCAATTTAGAGTCTTCAATGCACCTAAGCTGCATGTCTTTGGACTGTGGGAGGAAGCCGGAGAACCCGGAGAGAACCCACGCTGACACGGGGAGAACATGCAAACTCCACACAGAAGGTTGTCCAGCCCGGGAAATGAACCCGGGCCCCTCTTGCTGTGAGGCGACAGTGCTAACCACTACACCACCGTGCAGCCCTACTTTACTCAATATTTGTATTTAATAATCTGCTAAAACTTGCTCTTATATAGATGAATAATGATTATTTTCCAGATCACAATCTCTCAAACTTTTTTGGGCCGTCTCTATGGAGTGGTTGTTTAGTCGCTTTTGTTCTTTATGATATTTTATAAACCAATAAGCACAATATGAGCCATGGAAGTTGATGTATCTCTTGCTGCTCGTCTACTTAAGAGCAGCAGGTTGGGAGAGGTGGTATTTATAAGCCTTTAGGTCTGTTTCGGTCCGTTAAGGTCTTCGTAAAGGATCCTGTCAGCTCCATCTGCTGCTCCAGTCAAATCCCAGAACGACCGTGTGCAAAAGCTGCTTTAGCTTTAAAGCAACCACAGCACTTACGCTCTATGAGGGTCAACGAGGTGCTAATTATCTATAAACCACCATACCACATTCACTTCTAGCAGCAAACCAGTTGACTTACCGTACTGGTTAACCCAGGAAAGGCTGGACAAGTAACAGGACAGCTGAGTTAGCATGTTTAGTCCACATCTCTATTCTCAATGTACATATAGTTAATTTTCTATTTTGTAAAATCCAGCTTTTTGTTCCATCAGGACACTAAAGATGTATACAGATTTAAGTATGAACTTAAACTGCAATAACCAATGAAACTGCATTTTTACTAACTAGCGATAGCATCACCCAGATGTAGCTACTAAAGCCACAATATGAAAGTGTTGGACAAAACTAATAATGAACTAATGTTGCATTAAATAAGTTAATGTCACAGCGATCGTCATGATCAGTGGACTTGCAGGGCCAAAGTAAATCTGAAGCAGATCTTTTGCCCAAGGTTCAACTTTGATGAACTCTGGAATGCAAATTAGTAGCACTATCCTGGCGCTAACTATGGGTCACAATGTCATTCAAATGTATAAATGTTCATTCTGAGGATAAGGAACTCAATCAAGACATTTCATGACAATGTGGTCTGATGTTCTTGAGCTGCATATCTTGTGTTGGATGAAAAAAAAATTCAACATTTTGCCAAACAAACATGAACATTTTTTAAACAAAGAAACGGCAGCTTAGAACACACCTTAACACAGTATATCAATATCTAATAGATAATAATATCTACATGCTCTATGAGGACAGAGGGATTGAAATGACAACAGTCAAAGTTAGAGTGATGAAGTGGTACGCTGCTGATACTGAGCTGGGGTCAGAGGGCATGGTTAGCTTAGCATAAAGGCTGGAAGTAAAGGGAAACAGCAAGCCTGGCTCTGTCTAAGGTTTAGTTTATTTAAAGCATACTGAGGCCTTTAAGGTCAGGAGGCGGGGGGAAGCAGCTATGGTTTACGTACC
Organism: Anoplopoma fimbria; assembly: GCF_027596085.1. Lineage (NCBI taxonomy): Eukaryota > Metazoa > Chordata > Actinopteri > Perciformes > Anoplopomatidae > Anoplopoma > Anoplopoma fimbria. Next base: position 1,794,257 of record NC_072456.1, on the reverse strand, counting down.
GGTTGTTCTTCGCTCGACTCTGATGGAGCTACTTTAGCTGCTGATGAAGCTGTTAAACTTTTGACTTCAGACTGAGTGGCCGACTGCCCCGGAGTCACAAAAGCTTTATTCATCATCAGCGTGGTCAGGACTGAAGAGAAGGAAAACAGGAACTTTCAATCCAATCATTTTTTAAAATGTTTAATACTGGTGTGTAACCACGATGTACTGGTCCATACCTTCTCTGGTGAGGTTCTCAGCGGCACTCATGGCCCTGCCGCCGAGGTCGCTCACCATGTTGTCCACCGTGGCCTCGTGGCGGAGGAAGATGGGCCGCACCACTCTGTTGTAGATGAGCTGGGAGCCGTTCCACGCCATCGGAGCCATGCACCACAACAGAAAAAGACACTGGAACACAGAGGACAGATTTGGATTTACTTGGTTTACAAGACAAATACTTCTTCATGTACGCCTCGATTCCCATTAATCATAGCCTGGTCCCAGACTTCTACATCTTCTTTGATTTTGTAGAATGACCCTAATGGATAGAATTTGCACATTTTGACCACAACAAGCATTTAAAGTGCTCCAGGTAAATGTAACATTCATCGAGTTCTGTTTGAAAGATAACAGGTTGAAATACTTTGCAGATAATCATTGGTTCTTCAGTGTTTCCCACCTTAAAAGCGTAGTAGAAAGGGAACCAGTAGAGGAAAATATCGGAGAAGAACTCGCCCAGGCTGAAGACACCGTACACCACCCAGTATGTCAGCCATTTTGTGTCGTCTTCTTTGCATGGACTTTCGATGGCTTTGATGCTGCAGATATGAGTGGAAACAGCCTGTCAGAATGTTTCAGGTGAGCAAAAAATACATTTATCTCTAAAAGTACCATCACAATTACCGTACAACTTCAGTAGAGCTTTAGTGAAGGCTTCCAGTTCAACGCTACAACCAGGGGGAGAAGTATTATGATCATTCTGAAGGGTCAACAGATACATCTGAAGGGTCTTTATGTTATTTATGGTGTAGAATGAATTAAAAGAAGTTAAGCAACACAAATTTATGTTTTACTTTTAGACAATGTGCAATAAAGGAAACATAAGAGTTTCATCCTTGCCTAGTATAGAAATCTAAAATTCAAAGGCAATATCACCATTATGACCAAGATCCCAGGGATAATGATGAAACTGAATGTCTTCTCCTACTTTTTGATAACAACTGTACCTGTAACATTTTTTATTTTTGATACAATCTATAAAGATATACCCAGGCAGTGTCAATGTTTCGGCCATGTTTACTGTTTATATGTTGACTCTTTTCTTCAAAACACTTTTTTTCAATATAGCCATGTAGCAAATAACATAGATCCCCCAAAATATTGAAATAGTGATACAGACAATGACTATTGAATAATATTTACATTTGACTAAAGAGCTCCATTCTTTTAGACAGATATATGGAGAATGCAAAAACCCACAGGGCTAAAACAGGTGTGATTAGATTATTTTAAATTGGAGGAATAGAAAGGTATCAGGTTTAAGTAACAAAACCACATAGTTAAGTTCAGGAAAAGAACGTAGTTGATGTTAACTTTACTTACTAATGACGAGTGACAAACAGGTCAGAACTAGCAACTCAAGTGACTAATGACTTACAAGACAAAATGTCATTGTCTACTTTTAGTTTCTGTTTAGGAAAAAAGTTCTGTGTTTAAGCATCTGTCTTATTTATTATCTTGATTGGAAAGCAAGAAAAACTACAACATGGAAAGAGAGACATCTTTGATACGGTCTACAGTAGTGCAGTCCGAGACTGAGTCCCAAAAAGTTTCAGGTAAAGTTAAAACCTCCTGAAGTCAAATTTAATAAAAAAATTAATTAAAAAAAATACATGTTTAAATTGATCTTCTGAAAAGGTCCATATCCTAATGTCGCTTTCCACTTAAATCCATTGGAACCTTTCTTTTTTGATTTTCCATTGGCAAAAATTGTGGCTAGTACCTAGGAGAATTTGTGGTACCACCCTTGATCTAAAACACTGCAGACCACTGATTGGTCAGAGAGAACAGTCGCTTAGGCAACACGAAACATCCTGCACATACACGTCATTTTCAATTTAGTAGTTTCATGCGGCATCATTATAGGGGTGAGATAAGAGTCCCGCCTGTATTGAGAGGGTTCTATCTGCAGTTGAATACAAATTTCATTCTTCTCTCAGGTCGACATTACGCCACTATATCTTAACATAGCATATAGTTGTTTGCTTCTATGTTGATGCTCTGAATCGCGTGAACAGAAACTTTAAAGATCAGCAAGGTCAAGTTAGTCAAGGTTTATTCAAGTAATTTGTGACTGGATGCACCAAAGATGAACCAAACAAACTTCACATTTGTGAGTGAATCCACAGGTTCATGACCACAACAAGCAGATCTGTAACTTAATCGAAGAAAATTACTCACGAATAATATGCTGGATAGGCAAAACCAATCAGGTTGCAGAGGAGTGAGGCACCATATCCATACACCAGGTAGAGTCCAGTCAGTGAGACGGCACCTGGAGGGGACACACAGGAGACACACTGATGTAGATACATTTAAAAACACAATTTACTAACAAAAAGATGAATGTTTGCTCACAGTGTTTCTTTGTAGACTTTTTGCAATTTTAAATATATTATTCTGTCACTTCGCCATCCAAATATACATAGAAATCCAGATATGCAGAGTTCAGGGTATTGTAAAAAGCCTCTCGATTTTTTTCATTCCGCCCGAATCCCCAGGCTGCGTTTTTCAGTTGCATAATTTCATCAATCTAGCGTACTTTTGTATGTTTCTCAAGATTACCTACCCTAGCTTTAACATACGTATACATACAAATACACAAATGCATATACACGTATAGACATATCTACACATAAAAATATAGACATTGAATATACATATACATTTGTGCACACGTATGCATTACCATACATATCCGTACACATACACTTTATTACATATGTGTTTGTTTGAAAATACGGCAAAAGACTAATGTATTTACGTCCATTTAATTGACCTCCATCAACTTCCAATGTCTGAATCCCCTCTCAACCCCCATTTCCTGTCCACCTATTCACTGTCACACTGTCCAATAAAGGCAAAGAAATGACAACAACAAAAAAATCACAGAAATACTTTTTGGAAAATGTATTATGGGTGACAATTTGGGGCTAAAATCTTACTGAAGCAGCTCAGCAGCAAACATGGGTGTTAAAAAGTCCAAGAATCAAAAATGTATCAAATCCATGCAGAGTTAAACACATAAAGTTCAGTTAATTCATTGATGAAACTGAACTGGGAAGTCTACAGAGTAACAAACAGACATTGAGTATTTCCTTAAATAAGGAAGAAAATGACTGACAAACTTATGAATACCACAAGGATTCTCAACCATAACCCGGGTGTCTCAACGAGCGCAGCAGGCAGACAGGGAGTGTTGTGAAAAGTGTCCTACCTCTGATCAGCTTATGTGGCCGTTCACACATGGAGGCCGGTCTGCTCTGCTCTCTGTGCCTGTGGATAATCTCTTTTAACTGTACTGCAGGAGGATTCAGAGAGAGTGGGGGACACTGTGCACCAGGCACTACAGTGACATCATACCAGTGTGTTACTGATCCACTGTATGAGCATCAGAGTGGTATGAATAGACTGCTGTTCCCTGATCAGTAAATGTCTTCTGCTGAGTACTTTTCGCAACAAAAGGCCTCATTTAAAAGTTTGTTAAGACTTTTGTTGTGTAGCAACAGACTCGCTCAGCACTCTAAGGGCAGTAACCGCAGAGAGAGACAGTGGGGTTGAGTCAGCATATTTTCACATCTAATGTGGTGATTTAAGGGTTTATTTCAACCAAACCAGAGTTAGTGATAGTTGGAACAGTGGAAAGTGCTAACCAAGACAGTTTTGATGAGTTAGATTTTGTTTCTGTCAAGTTTGAACCAAGTGTGTTCTACAATTGGAAAGGTAAAATTGCAATGGAGTCTGGTTGCTTTGTGGAAAGCATATTAGTTGTATGTTTTGTACGTTTATAAATAGTAAGAATTGTAAAAATCCCTTTCGATTTTATTTATTTTTTAATTGGCGTACATGTTTTGAATCTGTATATATTGTTTTGTGGAATGCAAAATCAATGTTCCTCCCAAAAATTGTAATGAACTGAATTAGCAAAAAAATTCTTCCACCAATCGGAAACACTTGTTAGACTCTTTTAAAGTGCGCTCTCCGAATAACTGGAAGGAGTCTTGCCTAGCCAATCTAGGATCAGACTTGGAATGACCCGTCCTAAGGAAGCATCTTTGAGCTTCACACCCTGAGAATACATTGTCATCAACTGGAGAAAGATCTAATTTCGCCCATTCTCATAAAGGTGACCTACTACTACAAAATGTTTTTTTAAAACCTAAACTGATTTCCTTATGGACAAAAAATGTGCAGCTATAGACTAAATCTAGAAAATACTCTGATTTGGCTTTCTTCAGCATAGATGTGCAACTGTTTCTGAGTTGTCTAAAAGCACTCTAATGGGAATTACTCCTGAGTGTCTCGCAAGGGACCAAGCTTTGTTTCTTTCCATTAAAAGTCAGATATATTTTTCGTAACCCTTTTTAATGACTGAGAGGAAGGCCTTGACAAAATAGTCTAAAGCCAACTCAATATCCAGGATTTCAGATGAGAGATGAAAATCAATACAATAGAGATGATTTAAAGGCTTCCTCATTAAAAAAAACAAGTGACTCCTAAGAATAATTTGGGATTGTGAAACTCTTTAAACAAGAACTGCTGATACAGGCCACGGGGCAGTGTTCACAAATTCCAAAATCAAATACACTGGCAGAAACAATTGTATTACTCCTATTGGATTAAATCAATTAGTGTTGATTCAGAGTTATTTTTAGGTTAGATCTTGTAGGCTCACTGATTAGCCGTGCCAAATTAAGACTGCAACAGATCTTTATCAAGAGGCTTAAGAAAGCCAATCACTGTCAAAATCCCCCATGACAATTACCTCTCTACTAACATATCTACAAAGTTAGACCGCCAGATCCTTTAAGGAGCTAGTGACAGCTGAAAGTGGCATGTATATACCAGAAAAATACTACAAAAATACAATCATTAGACACCAAAACTACTTCAAGAGCAATAAACCCAAATAAATTAGGCACAGAAACAACATGCAACGAGGAGATATAAAAACTTGATTTTATACATACGGCCACGCCATCTCCCCTTACAGCTTCTGTCTGTTCTGAATATAGAATAATAATTTATTATCAAATCAGAGTCATTAACAATCTTCTTTAACCATGACTCAGTAAAAACCCAAAACATCTGGATCTGCCGGAAAAACCCATATTTTAACACGATCTGAACAGGATTCTGATGCTGAAACAAACTTCTGATGTTTGTTCTGATGGGTTCTGAAGGGTCTCTGTGTAACTTTCAGACAACTCTTGTTAATATAAAATAACATTTCATATTACATTTCAAGGTAAAGTCAGCCAATGTTACACACATATGTACTCACACAAACACACACACACACACACACACACACACACACACACACACACACACACACACACACACACACACACACACACACATTTCATTTTTTTCACACATCTTGAAAAAGCATTTACATCTTGACACATTTCATTTTTTTCATTTAAAAAAAACCATCCGGTCAAGTTACCTCAAATTCTGCTGATGTGCCAAAACAGAAGCGAATAAAGATGTGCATTTTTAATTACAAAAAACGAATATGTGTACACACATAGAACCTTGCATTTACAAATGGCAGCCCAAACTGGATATAGACACCCCATAGACATCCATTATACTGGTATTTCTTTGGCCTGGCCTGTATCACATGTAGGTGTCTCACATTTGACCCTAAAATATGCTGCAAAAAATAATAATTCTTGGAGCTAAAATTGGCTGAAAAGCTCCACAAAGTCACAGAGTTGGTGACAATCACAAACAACTCTTTGCACATCACATGCAGTCATTTGGTCCATATTTAGTATCAAATATTGATGAGAGCAAAAATGCAGACAGGTTCATGTTAATGGAGAGCAGCTGTTCACTTTAGCGTTATGTTCACAGGAAGATTAATTGAATCCTCTTCAGTTATCCACTTACATGAAACCGGAAGGTGTAAATGTTCTAAATATAAACAGTGGAATCATCAGTAAAGTCTTGATGATGAACCGATGAAAGTGAACAACAACAGACAACCAAACATCACCTACCCACTACAATGATCTTCTTCTTTATCCCCGTTTTCTCCTCCAACTTCCCCAGAAAATCAGTCACCACGTTCTTCTCATTCAGGAACTTTTCCACTCGGTCTTTGATGGACGAGAGGATGTTCAGCAGGCCCATGGTCCTCGATCAGATCCTCAAATAACAAAGGGGTTGGAGGAAGATGACCTGCAGAGGAGAGGAAAACACAGAGTGTATGTAATCCTCCGACAGCATCAATCCGCTTTAATGAGGTGAGGAGGGAGGGGGAGTAAGAGGGAGGGAGGGAGGGAGGGAGAGGAGGGTGAGGAGGGTGAGGAGGCACAGAAACAAAGCAGAGAAGAAGAAGGTTCCGGTTCTCACGTATAAAGGAACACATGGTTTACATATATGTATGTAGATGATATAACCCTGTTTGTTTTTGTATAACCTTAACAATGACCTGAGTCAATTCATTTATCATTTACAATTGTAAAAGTAGAAGATTCAATCATACAATAAGTAAAGTAATAAGGAATATCTTATTCCTGCTCCCCAGAGGATGAACCCTTTAGATTTTTATTAAATCCCCTTACCTTTCCTCTACCACCACCTTCAGCATAAACTGCCATATCACATGCCTTACTGTCGTAACGGAAAAAGTAAAAATGCAATAGGGGATGTGGGGAGGGGCGAGGAAGGGGGTCTGATAAGAATGAGTAAGCGTTCTTATTTTTCATGACTCTATCCTGAATTGGCCTTGCACGATTAGAGCTGATCTTAAACAGTAGATGGCAATTTGAGCCATTTTTCAACCATTAAATGCCAATTAATTAGGTAAGGAATGGCAATATTAACAGCAGCATTGATGTATTACATCAAATCATATTATTTACTATAAAGCTTAACAAATATATTTAAGTGTGCAGTTACTCTTTAGTATTTCTACATGTGCAGAGGATACACTGCAGTCTCTAGGGGATGCTATCAGTACTGATCATGGCTGTTAATCTGGAACCTGTATGAGTGAAGTTTTGTTGTTGAAGCAGCAGATGTGATGTGATTTGACAGCGGCGGGCTCACTCCACCTCCCTCACACCTCTTTCTCCCTCAGCTGGATGACAGGACGACATTCAGCAGCAGTAAAGGGGGTGAGACTGACAGCAGGAATGTGTCCTGCAGGCCAACACACGTCCACAGCCGGCAGATAACCAAACTTCCAACAGACATTCACTGCAGTCTGACAGAGATCTGCTGAGAGGAGATGAGAGGATACGAAGCCATCAAGTACCCTTTATTCATCTGCTGCTACGTCTTCTGGGTGAGACTCTCTGTTTGGAACAGTTTGAGGATCGAATACCGTGTGTCACTTTACAAATTCATTAGTGCGTTTCTCTTTCTTATGAACTTGGTGCACAATAGAGTTTTTACAGAGAGGGATTTCAACAACAGATTACAACATTTCATAGGGAAAGGAATGTCTGAAAAAATCCCTGTGACAAAGCTGAATTTCCTCTGAGTTTGAAAAAAGCTCTTCATTTAAGTGAAAAAGTTATGATCTCTCAACAAAACTGTTTTCAAAAGATTTATACAAACATTTAATATGCATTAATTTAAAACCAGAAATTGAATTACCTGTACAGTATATGTCCAAAAGTATATGGTTACTGTACTTTTGGCATGAATGTGTGTTATTTGAGTCTTAATGCTTCAGCATACAGTGATATTCGTATATAAAAATGTACAAGGCGTTGTCAGTCCATGTTGGAAAGCATTTATATCTGTTCTAAACATCCATCAACTCTGGAAAGTGAACTTAAAAGTCAGCAATCATAGAGATGGAGGGATGTCATATTGTTTGAGGTCAGAGGCTATGAAACGTTTAGGTCACGTGTTTTCAAGTTCATTTATTTACCACGTCTATTTCCATTGAACGTTGTCACGTTTGTTTTTTTTGTCATTTAGATTTGCATTTATTTAAACATATTAACATGATACATAGATACAAAAAAAATGGTTTCACAGACAGTAATAAAAAAAAATACATTCAGCTTTAAATTAAATTTAATAGGCAGCTACAAGAACTACTTTTTATTTCCTAGAAAGCAGATCTCATATGACTATTCACTCTTATTACTTTTCTAATTGATCGTTTTGTCAAACTGCTGTTTCCAAGGAATGTAATAAATTAACTGCCAAGTTCAGTATTTCATCTACCTACTTGCAGAAACACGTCTACACCAGCGCAGATACTTGTGTGTTTTGTTTTGTCAAACACAGTGTTGATGTCAGTACCCAAAGTTAGATGTTTCAGATGGATATCATATCAGTTTCTTGGGGGGGGAATAGCTCAATCAAAAGGGGGGAAAAATCCTATTTACAACAACTGCAAAGTGGTCTGATGTTGAAGACACATATCTTTAATAAAATAAAAAGATCCGTTTAGAATATTTTGTCACAATTCTTTTGTATCGTTTTAGCTAACATTCAATTCAATTCAATTCAATTTATTTTGTATAGCCCAAAATCACAAATCACAAGTTTGCCTCATAGTGCTTTACAATCTGTACATATAGGACATCCTCTGTCCCGGGACCCTCACACCGGCACAGGAAAAACTGTGTCGATGTGCTGACATGCTAGTTAGCTGTCTAGCCTGTTGTCAGCTGCGTTAATTGACAGTGGAGTCCAGACAAAATATAAACCCAGAAAGGTTTGTAATGTATTCATGCTTATTAATGGGTTATTGTGCTTTGATGGTCTTCATGCGTCAAAAACTGATTTACAAGAAATCTGTGCCTCATGTGGGTCAGGTTCTGATAAAATAACTGTTTCTCTGACTCTGCAGGTTGTGAGCGCCGTCCTCACAGCGGTAGGGATCTATGCCAAGATTGCAAAGGAGAAAGGTTGGTCAGAAAAAAAGGCTGAATTACCGATGAACTGCCCTTTAGTTCAAAAGTTCTTCTGTACGTTTTCGACGTGTTTTAAAAAACCAAAACGTTCTACAAAATATTTTTTTCCAAACGGTGACAGACAAAGTCGTTGCAAATTGCTGATACACTTTAGAGTGCTACAGAGCTCTCACATGCTCATGCAGGAGTTGCAAGTATGGCGCCTGTTTTAATTTGGTTAAATGTGTCAAAATGAGCAAGTTGCATGTTTCAGAATTGGTCAAACCGGCATTAGGGTATAGTTGGATCATTAAAAACTGAAGTCAGACATTATTAAAGAGACAACAATGGAAGAAGAAGCCTTGATGTGAATGATTTTATTTCAGGATTACTCTGAAAACAGTTCCTTGCTTTAAAAAGGTGCACGACGACTTGTACTTGTTAAATCTGTTAAACTCCAAAGTTTCAGTCCCACAGAGGAAAAGGGAATGAATCAAAACATTTTATATCATTCAATTCATGGTGTGTGTGTGTGTGTGTGTGTGTGTGTGTGTGTGTGTGTGTGTGTGTGTGTGTGTGTGTGTGTGTGTGTGTGTGTGTGTGTGTGTGTGTGTGTGTGTGTGTGTCAGGTTATTAAAACAATGCTGCCGGAAACATTCCTGATGATGAACCAGAAAAAGTGAATCAGACATGTTTCAACTTTTACTTGCAGTTACGTGTGATGGCTGCAATTCAACTGTGTGTATTTTTAATGTGTGTGTGTGTGTGTGTGTGTGTGTGTGTGTGTGTGTGTGTGTGTGTGTGTGTGTGTGTGTGTGTGTGTGTGTGTGTGTGTGTGTGATGTTTGGATCCAGCTATCGATGGTAATGTTTCTCATCACGTTGGATGTTTCGGGCGCTGCGTGACACCCTGACTTTGGATCCAGCTCTGCTCCTGATCGTTCGTTGGATCGGTAATGTTTCTCATCACGTTCCTTGGATGTTTCCGCAGCGTGAAGCCACCTGCCTGCTGAAGACGGCCACATGGATCCCTGATCACAAAGCAGTTTGATTGGTGTGATGTTTGAGTTCTTACTGTTCAGGTCTTCTGTTGTTTGCTCCTGCAGTTTCTGGGGATCCTGACAGCTGTCCTCATCCTGCAGATCGCTGCTGGGGTTTCTTACAGACCTCTAATCGGGATACCTTTTCACTGACATGGTAACACTTTAATAAGGTTCTCAATAACATCCAATCGTTTCATTCAGCCCGAATGTAACGACCCCCTCCGTAGTCATCCTTGTATTTATTGCTCGTCAATGCAGTCTTCCATAACCTGCTAGCTTGACAGCTGTGAGCACAAACAATAGCGATGTTGGCTCTTTATGTTCTTAATGATAATTCTGGGGCCGTGTCTTTGGTGGGAGGCCAAAAGACTGTCAGTGCAAATTGGACTTGGCGACCAATTTGCTAGATTTAGTGAATTTGTCCACAGACATATAAAGACAAAGTACTCGTAAAACTGCTTCTATGTTGGTTCCTGCTGAAGTCAGTAGGTGTCTCCCGGACCACATTTTGCCATTATGAGTCAGCAAAACTAAATTGCTGACAAACTTGGTGTTGTTAATCAGGTGATGGAGAGGACAGAGAGGCTGATGATGAAGGCCATCGTCCGCTACAGGGAGGACCAGGACCTGGAGAACGCCATCGACTTCATTCAGAAGAAGGTAAGAATGATTTGTGTCCTCAGTGATTCCAGACTGAGAGGCAGAGTCAGGCTTTTTATTATCCACTTTACTGATGGTGAGAGTTTGTTGTGTTTGCAGTTTCAGTGCTGTGGAGTTGAGAGCTATAAGGACTGGTCCCATAACGTCTACTTTGAGTGTTTGGACACAAACCCCAGTCTGGAGGCCTGTGGAGTTCCCTTCTCCTGCTGCGTTAACCTACAGAACCAGGTCAGAACCACAATCTGTAAAAACAGGTCTTTCTGATTATGTCTTGTCGGCCAACAGGTTTATGAAGTTTTTAGTTTCATGACGTTTGCATGCCTGGAGTTTAAGTCACTTCCATCTCTGTCAGTTCCTGGAACCAAAAGAATCATCATAAAATAAAAACCTTTCCTGTAGTTGTTGAGGTGTTCACATTTGTGTACTGTAGATGTCTTTTTAAAACCTTAACTTAAAGAAATGTTACTTTGCTTGATTTCTTTTTTGGGGGGTTTCCCATAAAATCTGTTCAGGAGATGGACAGAATGTAAGGGAAAAACTAAAAACATCTAACATCCAAATTGTGTGTGTTATTTTCCCTCTGCAGACGGTGCTGAACACCATGTGTGGTTATGGGATGCAGCAGCTGGATGAGCCTACGGCCGGTCTCGACATCTTCCCCATCGGCTGCCTGGAGAAGATCATCTGGTGGGCCAAAAACAACCTGCTGCTGGTGGCCGGTCTGACCGCCGGCCTGCTGCTGCTCGAGGTAAACACTACAGGGGAGGGGCTGTTTTCTTCCCCCTAACCTCCACAAGGGGAAGCAATGAGCGCATTCCACACATGACAAACTTGACACAAATAATTCAAAGTGTTTTCAAAGTGTATTTTTTCACTAATATATGTCTGATTAACTGCCCCAGTTCTGTTAAAGCACATTGCACAGCTGTTTCCCTGAACTCTTACAGAACCAGCATACTCATTTTATATCATATGTATCACTGTTGAACAGGGAAATTCAGACTTCTGAATCTTAAAACACGTAATCTGCTAAAAATGTTGTCTTGCTGAACTTCAAAAATACTGGAAAATGTTGTTGTACTGTAAACAGACCTCGGCTGTCATGAGCTTCAGTGAATTGTAAGGTTAATAACAGAAAGGAAAACACGCCGGAGTTGGGAGCGATGCACCCCTGATCAGTTTCTAATCTGTTTGTGTTTCCTCTGTCAGGTCTGCATGATCTGCCTGGCTGCAGCTCAAATCTCCAGGATAAAGAAAGCCGAGCGGCTTAAGAACCCAAATGCACCCAGAAGTCGGTCAGAGAGAAAGCACAGCTAATGGTATCCTCCTTTTGCAGACTTCAATGACCGTGATGGTGGAGACGGAGATGAATAATCTCAGACATATTTCTCTAATGAGGGATTTTCATTTATTCTGGGTCAGATAAAAAAACTAAACAGATTAATGTTGATCAAATGAAGCAAGACATGCTCTGTACACTGTGAACAGGTCACCTCAGCAAGACTCAGAGGTGTTGGCGGTTGGACTACTACCTCATGTAAAATCATCTTTACATTATATTTCCTATTTTATTGTCTTCATCATTTGAAAATATGTTTTTTTGTTTAATTAAAATTTAACATTTGTTGCGTTTCAGGCAGGTTCGTAGCTATACCTACGAAAAATGTGCCATAATTCATCCTACAAAATAATTTTGTACATTAACCAAGTAATCATGAACAAGTGAAGTATAAAAACCCCAAAAGCCCAAACAGGGCTGGTGGAAGGTGAAAATAAAGCTTCATCTAGTTATTTCTCAAACTTTTTTTGTTTTGATGATATCAACTGAATTTCTTAACAACGTTAGGTGTCCCATGTTGAGATCCTCAACCAACCAAGGAAATCTTGACATTCTTCTGTTATTAAATTGTGGCTTTCTGTGTATGCTGTTATGTAAGTCTTTAGTAAAAAAAAGTTTAGATTGAAGGAGCATTCACATTATTAAAGTAGCACTTCCATAAAGCTGGCGGACTCACAAGAGACAGCTTAAAGGTCTGACTTTGTTCATATAAACCACAAATCACAAATGACAGTTGGCCGTTTTAAGGGGTTATGTGCTGCTTTATCTTGTGGCCATGACCAGTAACTTTCTGGCATTTACCATTATAACCCCCTGAAAATGTTTTGGAGAGTAGAGGTGCTGGTGGGTGGATTTTGTTTCTGCTGGAAAGAGTCCCCGTGTACAGTCGCTATGCTAAGCTAAGCTTATTAGATGCATTTTAATTAAAAACGGATATAGACGTGTATTATCAATCTTCGTATCCAACACGTGTCAAGGTAGAGTACGTGTGTATTTTCAAAAACTTCAAACCATTGCTTAAATTGAAGTACCTGAATACTTCCACCACTGCCTAAAGGCCTTTACACAGCGAAGGCAGTTTCTCAAACAGTTTTTGTAAGAAGTACTTTCACACAAAACATGAATGCTATGCGGCAAAAAAGTGACGTGATATTTAGAAAATTTGCATAACTGCCATAACGCATAGTTTTAATGCAAGATATTCTCAGGCAAGTATTTCACATTTTTGTTTTAAATTATTCGTCATGTCCCCGGTGTGTTAAGGCCTTAAGGTAAAATTACAATAGATGAATAAGATGCAAAGTTAAAATGAACTTGTGAAACATAAAAAGAGGAGATGAATTGTTTTTAATCAAGTAATTGCTGGTATAGATTGGAAAGGTATAAAGCTTTATATTTATTTTAAACTTCCATTTTAATGATTGACTAACAGTATTATTTGTTAATGGATTCACTTTTCATGTCAGCTTTAAAGTTTTGTAGTACTTCTCATGATTTGGTTTAAAAACTACTGCTCAGTATAACAAATAGTCTCCCCCATTCATTAATATAAAGGATTCAATCAGAATTAGTAAAATCCTGTACAAATATTAATTTCTATTTTGGACCTGCAGTGACTCTGCTTCCTTTGGCTAAGAGTCTAATGTTCTGCTGTTGACTCCTAGAGGCTGCAGTGCTGATAACACCCCATAATAAGACCTCAACTGATACATGCTTCTTCACTTCATGGTCTGGCCCCATGTTATAATGTTGAGTTTAAAGCTCCTGATTTACAAGCTGCAACAAGGTACACGCCTATTTTATCTTGTTAATGCTAAACTAAAGAATTGAATACCTATATTAAAGTTAAAACAAAGTGACACAGGCTTTCTGTAAACGTCCTTGAGGAGAGAAACTCCTAGCGTGCAGAGCCAATGGACCCCAGAGTAAACCAGATTAAGCCCCGTTGTTCCTCCCTCACTCATTGAGTCTTCATTGTGACTTTAATCTGTGGTGGAGGATTAGCCGCCGAAGCACCTGTGGCTGCATGTCGTCACAAGGCTTCCGTCCCGTGCTCCATCACATTCGCTTAATTGGATTACAGTGCTCTGCGAGTCCGTTATAAATAACAGCGGCAGTGTAGTGAAGATGTCCTTTTGTGCGTCCGTGTGTTCCTTCTGCACTTTGCGAATGAGGTCTTTGTTCTCAATCTGGGATAGATTATAGGATGTTCTGGTTTATTACAATGTATTACTGTTGCTTATTTCTATCAGCAATAATATTAAAGTCTGAAACACAGTGAAACTGTTGGGTGGGTAAAGAAATGAGCAGTCACAGTGCCAGCACGTCAAACAAATGTACTACAAAGTGTTAGTCTGTAGGCTTTAGAGATGATGCTAGCATGGATGTATAAAGAGAACTGGAAACAGCATTGGAGGCGGGCTATGAGAGCTGCTGATTGGCACATGAAGCCAATAAAAATTCTACTTGGTTGGTATAAAATTACAAGGATCTTCCGCACCCATAGGCCCAAGCGCACAGGCGCTTACCCTGGACCCAGCATTTAGTAACTTTTACAACTTTTAAGACAATAATTTAGATAAGGCAGTGTTTTCTAAATGTTTTAGACCAAGGACTTACCCAATGAATAAAAAAAAAAACAATAGGATTCTACTTCAATAGTATATTACAATTTACAGCCAAATTGAGTGGCAGCTTGAAGCCTACTGAATAGTTCAACTAATACATCAATGTCGAAATGCAAGTTACACCACCATTTAAAATGGTAAAATTTCACGGCAAAACATATTCATATTGAAGTATATACTGCTCCCCAAAATAAAGCATGTTCTACAGTTACAGACAGTTGTGGGATAAGAGTCAGTGGTACAAACTCATGAAAGGACTTGACTAGCTAGTGACTGCAGCTAGCGTAAGCTTTTGCAAAAGATGACAAATGGGAAATTGACTGGGCGTCCTACGTCATCAAGCAGTTTTCCCCTGCTTCCAGTCAAAGCTAGGCTAAACACTTCCTAGATCTGGTCTTCTATGTTATAGTTTTGTTGAACTATAACATGTTGTCACATGTTCAGCACATAGACTGTATACAAGAAGTGGACTTGATCATTGTGACGTCACCCATTGGTTTGTGGACTGAAGCCCAGAGTTGGCCATGTTGTTTTTCCGCAAGAAGAGGTGTGAAGTAGATACCCTGTATATGGCTCTGGTAGCGGCAGCAACCTGTCAATCACAAGGTAGCCCCGCCCTAAAGCATACCCTGCTTAATGGTTTATTTGACTCTAAATGGACCATAATTTACTAAATAAGCATCATGCTCTATTGAATAAGACTTACACCTAGAGATGTTTAATATGTTTACTGAGGTAATTAATCAAGTGGGAAGTAGAGTCATTTTCTCATAGCTTTCTATACAATCAGAGGAGTCGCCCCCTGATGGACATTAGAGAGATTGCAAGTTTTTAAGACACTTCCAAATTGGCTTTACTTGGCAGGACTGGATGTTGCTGCCTGGTTTAACTCCTACAAGTCGCCTACAGTTACATGTCACTATCACTGTATAGAAGAGAGTATTGAGTATATTAGTATTAGCATATTTATTTTTCAAATACAAATAAACATTCATTACACAAATCCAAAAACACTTGCATATTTCATATAAAAAAAAACACCAAAAAGTATGTAGGCTACATGATGGTTTGATGAAAATAGGGCTTTGGTTACAGTTGAAAATGCTTCAGCTTGTCGGTGTGCGTTGGCAGATGAACATTGAGGTTTGTGAATTAAAATAACAGAGGGTCAACAGTCAAATTAAGGCAGGTCTATGTTTTCACAAAAAATATTAGAATATTGAATGTATCATAAGTGAGCTTAGAGGAATGTATCTTCCATGTTTCATGTTTTAGCCACTTAACTACAAATCATTTAAATTAATTAAATATATCCTTACAATCTTTCGAAACATCAGTTGTCAGAAACTTCTAAGGAACCCACTGATTTCAGTTTTCAAGCGCTAGTAAAACAACTTCTCAGCAATTAAATAATTTATGAACATTTAGTTACCTCAAAGTTTTTGTCAAACTCACATTGTCAGTAATGACTCTCACACTCAGATGTAGGTAAATCATTTGTAAATAACTTGAGGTAACACAATTAAGTGGTTGAGGAGTAACTAATCGCAAACTAGCATATGTTCCCTGGAACTGACTCTGGTAACATTCCAATAATCCCTACAGCACTTAAACATTCAAGTCAAGACAACAAGAGAAGAAAATAATGCAGCTTCAAGTGAAGCCAGTTAGAACGCATGCCAGCATGCTGTCAAATACAAACGAGACAGAAGAAGAAGGTTGAGTCTGCAAGATGAAGAGCACTTGGATTGATTGAGCCGTCGGATTGGACGGATTACCCTTTAACCCTTCAACCAAGTCTGAGCGCAGTCAGCAGTGAAGACCGGACAATCAAACACACAGGTCAGCCAAAGGTTTGTTGAAATTCCAGAGAGAGCAAAAGAGAGTTGTGAACATAAGGAACAAATAGCAGCACGTAGAAGTTCGTCCCCTCGGAGGATCCCAGATAAAACACAGAAAAAACATTCTAGAGGAGCAAGTAGTAAAAAGCTGACAAATAATCCAGATACTGATGCACCTGTCCAATTTAAAATTACAGGATCAGGATATTTTGTTCAGGGTACAGTCGCGCCAATAAACAGTCAACTGTGAGGGCTGAATATCACTTGAAAAATGTTGCTTACAAGAGTCTGGGTCAAGGCAGTCCGGATGTCTTACAACTCCTCTTGGTGGATCCCAAGACGTGCCCAGGTTTGATGAGATATACAATCCATCCTGTGTGTTCTGGGTCTCCCTGGAGCATCCTCCTGGTTGGACATGCGTAGAAATTGCCTGAAAGGAGGGGTCCAGGAGGCATCCTGATCAGATTCCCCAACCCTAAGCTCATGACCAGAGGTGAAGCGTGGATCATAGCGTTCCATCTTCTAACCTCCATCTGTCCATTTTGTTCAATACCCAAGAGGTATGAAGGTTTGATACCTAGCCCTATAAAAGTGATAGCAGCGATAAGTACAGCTTCTATGTAGCTCTGTCAGACCAGATGATGAACCCATGTACCCATAATCCTCTGGTGCAGATCAGGCTCCTGTACATCCTGTTCTTTAACGGTAACCAGAGATCCTGCTGGATTTCTCTCCTTGATTATTAAGCAACATTCCACTTTTTAAATTCAGGCTAGCTTGATGGCTAGTTAAAATGGTGCCTCTGTCCTTTTGTCCTTGGAGCCATTGTTCTCTCTTAGATCAGTGAGCAGAAGAACAAAGCAGATGAAAAAGAATCATGCTTTGTTACCACTTTCTCCCGTTCAGATGGCACAGTGAGGTTTTCACAGTCTCTGTGGTGTTTTAAGGCTTGCTGCTGGGTCCGGTCCAATCACACCTGACAGATGTTGTAGTAGACTGTGTGTGCATGCCTCTCGCCCGCTGAGTCGCCCATGGTCTCGAACATACAGTCTTTGTGTGTGTGGAGCTCTGTCATTGGCACGTCTACGCTATGAGAGTTGTTGTGAGCGTGTGGAGTCTGTGTCCCATACGATGGTACAGGCTGCAGAGGAATCACACAAAAATACACATTAGTTTCCCATATGGATCATTTTTTATTAACAAATGTTTTCCTCTAAGGCCTTCTAAAAGATTTTTCAGAGCTTCAGTTTTTGTGCATCCGTGTAGACATGTGAAATGGAGCGTTTGGGAATCCATTAACTTAAAACGGCAAAAACTATTGGTACTTTCAGTTTCAGAAAGGTGTTAGATAAAAAAGGTGTAGAAATTACAAATATGTATAAATTGATAAGCTACTATTGTTTTTGTTTTTAAGTTACTAGAGCCAATGGCAAACAAGCTTGCAACGCATGCTTTGAATGTTCCTCTTTGGTATTTGAAGTATCGTTGGCGTGGATTTCATTGCCACCTACTGTCCTGGCATGCTTGTTTGAACATTTGCAATCATTTTGGAGTTCTTGTGTTGACGGATATATTTTGTAAAAGGATGGTCGTGTGGACAGATTTCTTTTTTTATAAACAAAAGGGAGAAAAAATATCTGTTTAAAAAATCACAAATATATTTACGTGTAGACAAGTTATTAGTGAGCTAATAAGGTGTGGGTAGCTGTATTTTAGAACTTTGGACTAAACCAGGCTAACTGTTTCTCCCTGCTTCCAGTCTCTATGCTAAGCTATGCTAACCAAAAGTGAGCACACCAAAAGTGAGCACTGACAAATATATTAATGGAAAGTCAAAATTATGAGAAATAATCCAAATGTCTTCACCTCAAAAAGTCAAGACATTTCAAAACTTATTTTTAAAGTTGAAATTGGAGATGATGTCTTTTTTTTTTTACCTTTCCTGTTCCACTGAGGGGGAAATCTTTTCGACAGAGGTGTGCGATGATTCCCGCCGCCAGAGCGTCACCCAAAACGTTGATCATGGTCCGAAACCTGTCGCTGCAGAAACAGAGGAGAAGACCGTGTGAAACAAGACAAGAGTCTCTAAGCAGCCCTGGAAGTATTTTAGACTACATTCACCTCCTTTTGTCTGAGATCTTTTCAGCAGTGGAAAATAAGGAAAATTGAAGAAGTATAGTACTAAACTGCCCTCTTAAGGTACTTGTACTTTTGAATGATTCCAGTATATCCTACTATACAGCTGTAGTTGCTTCTTAATTTGCAGATTTAAAGTTTAGGTACATATGATCATGGGTATTGCAGATATTATATGAGGGACAAGTCCCACCCACTTTTTTTTAAAGCTATTAGTTTAGCTTCCCCCACTTTTATCATGTATTTACCATGAACGTAACCAGTGGTAACCAGACTGGTATGATGCGCTGGAAATCCGGGCTATTTATGACAATAGTTTGACACAAATGTTACCCCTGGCTGGATTACGCCATTGCAGATTGCAACAACTCTAGACAAAGCTTGTGATACCACCAGACGTGCCACAACGAGTTTCAGAAGCATTCTAAACTCTCAGAATTGTCTCTCTGCTCTGCTTCCCCCCCAAATAAACATGCCTCTATGTTTGACGCAACCAAAATAGACAAAAGAGAGTGTTTCCTTTGCTTTCCAAATCCAGCTCCTTGTCCCTCTACACCCCCTCTGTAGGCCTAATCTTTCAAGAAGAAGAAATGTCAGCATTCTCCTGCTGTATTTTTAACAACTAAAACACAGCCACAAATCTTTCATCTGTGTCATTCATAACTGGACTCTTAGCGGTATTAACTTTGCCTGTAGGCTACAAGACAACAAAGTAGAAAATAACAACAAAAACACTATTAAAACAGACAAAAAATAAACAATTTAACTACAAAGCCTACTTAATATTTAAGTAGCACATATATGCAGGAAAAATGACCAAGTCAACAAAATCAGGCAGGCAAAATGCTGCACTTCTGAGATGTAAATACCAATAAATAGTTATGTGAAATAAGTTCAGTTGACAGAAATTGCAAATGTATGCAAGCATAAAGAGATCAGAGATGTCAATAAATACCAAAATTCTCAGAAAGAGACCTTTCTACAGAATGAGTACTGTAAACTTACAGGATCCAGTCGATGGCCACAATAAGTGTGATGTCATCTGGCGGCAGGCCCACTGATGTCAGTACAATCACCATGGTAACCAGACCAGCTTGAGGAATACCCGCCGCACCGATGCTGGCAGCTGTAGCTGTGATGCTGCATGGTGAAAACAGAAAAAAAGAGTAGATATTACAGTCAGATATCAATACAATCAAAAGTTAAAGGCCCCGTCAGTAAAACATTTGGTCTCCTCCTGTCCCCATGTTCCACCGCCGCTCATCTAGTTCAGTGGAATTGTCTTTTTCTGGTTATGAAGACAGACTGCAAACACTTCCTGTAATTGGTCCAAAAATCCAAATAGTACCAAAAATAAATTTTCAAACTAGAAATGAACTGAACCATGGTTCAGTTTGATTTGGACAGATCAGGACCGTGTTTTGTACAGACAGCGTGACTTTTGTTCGGATCAAACTGAAGTCCAAAAGTCCAGACCCAAAGACGTAGGTATGAAAGGGACCTTAGTTACAGCTACATTCCAGAGTGTCCTATTTGTTTAGTGGTTGAAGTAGATTTCAAGTCAGGGCCAAAGAGGGGCTTTTTGTCTGACCATTGACCGACAAAAAAAAACCTGACTTGACACTGAAACCAAAACATAAGTTTGAATCTGAAGAAAAGGGTCTTATAAAAGGTGTGAATTAACAATAAGAACATGACGTATTGAGGCTTCTACTTGTAGTAAGATCATGCTTTTCACACCTTTATAGAAAATGCAATCTGACTGAGAGCGCATCTTCGAATGAATAATGATTAAATCTTCTTATGGACCTCAGGTAACCTTGTTTTTCGACATAACACATATTTGAAGTGGAGGGGGAGAAATATTTTAACAGAACATTTTATCAAATGTTACAAGCTCAGGAATATATAAAGGGGTTTGAATGTGCATATGTGTTTTTTTGCACAGTTTGACCTGAAACAAAGCTGTTTAGTTGGTCTTTGAGTTTCGTACAAAACTAAAATATGTCAATTTAAACTCTTTTTGGCACATTATTTTCAAACTAAAAGGACAAGATTAGTGCTAAAAGGACAGATTAGTGCTTATTCAGAATCTTGAACTTTCACACAGTTGAATTTGGCTTTTACTTTGATATCATTATATCAGGTTCAGGTGTATTTAGTGGCATTTTTGAGCTTAACGAGTGGTAGAAAAACATTTGCTTTAAGCAAAAAAGGTTCCTGCATTCTCACGGTTAACTGTTTCCCAAACTTTTTTCTGGGGAAACACCTTTTAAAAATGACAAACCATCACTACAAAGGTGACATGCAACAAAGTTCCCAAGGCCGGATTCGAACCCGGCAAGATGCGATAATATGGCATGCGCTGTAACTATTCGGTTCCAAAAGAGCTCCACAATTTTTGTTGCATTTATATGAAAGCATAATGATTTAAGCCAATTTGTAATATGTCTCACTGCATAAATAAATTTGAAAGCAGCATACAGTTTTGTACAACCAGTTGTATAAATTACTGTATCCTCAGCATATTCTTTACATTTTTACATTTTACATGCAGCCATTTTTTACCACATACTTTTTCAGAACAGAAGTGAGATTGTTACAATGCAAACTAACTAAAGGTATAATCTCTTGTAGGATGCCTGCAGCAGTAAATATATGATGATAAACATTCACACATTGTGTCCATTTGGAAAGGATTCTTGGCAAAGATCAAGTTTAGATCATCTTTCCCATCATAATCTCTAAAGTTTTCCAAACCTCCTGATTTGTCTGAGACACAGTTGAAACATGTCTTTTTGTTTACCTGATGGTGACCAACTGGCCGAAGTCCAGCTCATAGTCATTAACCTGAGCGATGAAAATGGCCGCCACGGCCTCATACAGTGCTGTGCCATCCATGTTGATAGTGGCGCCCACGGGGAGGACGAAGCGGGCAATCTGCCGGTCAATATTGCAGTTTTCCAACAAACACTTCATGGTGATGGGCAGCGTGGCAGAGCTGAGAAGAGACAGCGTTGAAATAAAACTTTAATAAAAACCTTGAACGCATCCACAGACTGGCAAGTTAAAGCAGGTTTGTCTTGGACTCTGACCTGGAAGAGGTAGCCAGGGCAATCACCATGGCCTGCAGCAGCCCGCGGATGAAGGTGAACGGGTTTTTCTTTGTGAGAACGAAGTAGAAGAAAGGGAGGAGGATGAGTCCGTGGACGAAGAGGCCAGCAATTACGGTGATGCCGTACCAGCCAAGCTTCTTCCCCAGCGTACTCGGGTCCTGCATGTCCAGGATCTTTCCCGCCACCAGGAAGATGATCCCAAACGGAAAGTACCTGAGAGGACAGAGCAAACAACATCCTGATGATTTATCTGTTCTTAGAGCCTTACCAGTAGTGGAGCAAAACATTTAAGGGTTTGTTCTTAGGGTGGAGCCAAACATAAAGTTTGTTCTTAGGGTGGAGTTAACATGTAAAGTTTGTCCTAAGGGTGACACCAGAGGAAAGGCCATGGAGTCATTAAAAAGTGAAGGAGAGAATTCAATGGAGCCATTTCAGGCAGCTCAGGAGCAGTGATTCTGAGGGGAGGGTAACTCCTTTTAGGCATGGACTTCAGGTTTTACACTATATGGACCTTTTACATGTACAAAAATATATATAACACACTAAAGAACAGGGAAAAAGTGGAAAAGCATAATAGGGCCACATTCAGGCATTTTTTTTGTTTGTTTATGGAAGGGATGAAGTACAGTATTTATTTAAAAAAAATGTTTTACTTATGTTTACATATCAATTACTGTATTGTGATATATGCCGTTACAATGATAAAAAATGACATATACCCTCATAGAAGCTTTTTGGCCATATCGCCCCACCACTACCTTTTGCAGTGGCCTTATCCGCACTAAACAACAGTCACTTCTCATCACTTTTACACATTTACATAAAAGTAAAAAAAAAAGCTAAACTGGTGAGTGTTGAATACCAGGTTTTGAGAACTAGATACTTCTCAGAAATCTCCACCATTGTTGCTAAATCTGGGATTTCTAGCATGTGTGTGCTAGTCTCATTAAAGCTTCCCTGAGCTTCTCTAAGCTGTCGTAATTACAATAATGTGTTTTATCTGAAGTAGTTTCTCCAAATAAGCTCATGAATGACAACATTTAACAAGTGGCCTAATCATTCCTGATAATTAAATCTGCATCCCCAAAAAGCAGAGTGGTGTTCAACAGTTGGTGCTTAAAGTGCAAATGATTGCCTTAACTAAACATCCATGAGCAATGCTTGTGAAATCCTGTTAAATAAATAATAATAATAATAATAATAATGTGAATATTATTATGTGTTAAGAGTCTGATGGTCTGAACCCTGAAGGTCACAGATGTAAGAACTGTATCCGCATCTGCATAGTGTTCAGGTCAATAAGCCTTGTGTGGGCTCTACTGCAGTTTTTAATCTGTTCATCTGCAGCAGCAGGATGATGTTACAGCCGACACGTTTTCCCCACCTGACCACCTGACCACCAGCAGGTCATTAGGTCAGATACACTAAATCTTTCTCTTGTCAGAGGATGGGTCACTTCAGCACTGAAACCTTAACAACACAAATACTTATTAATAAAAATACCAAGTTGTAGTTTAATTTTACCTAAACAAACATGCGGATACATGCCAGAGTGTTCTGGAGTTAATGTAGGTCAAAGTCAAATCAGACCTCTGCTGCTTCAAAGTGACGTCATGAACACTCAGCAGATAAGCAATGATCCCGTGAAATTAGGATGAACTAAAAATAAAAATATATGCTTTATGTTTGGCATGAATGTTTCTCATTTCCAGGGCGCTTTCACATCTGTATATTGTTTCATATGTTATTTATATTCTCTGATGAGCTCACAAAGAATATATTTGTTATATATTATAGAACGTGTGCATCATAAATAGTGATGATCATGGTGAAATTGGAGAAAAAAAGAGGTACTTATACTTGGACTGAGTGATATAGATATAAAATAAAATATAACGCTATTTTTTTTTTTTTAACCAAATACCACTATAGCGATACATCACTTTACTGTAATGAAGCCTTTAAAACCAGGAAAAGACAACACTAATGCCATATCACAATATCCGAAATCTAAGACAAAATCTATTCTATATCACAGCTTGTTAGATATCCCTTAATTCTCCAGCTGGCTGCTAAGACCTGTTTGAGTTCACTCCACATCCCAACATGCAACCTAGTTATGGGAGCCTTTAAGATCAAACTTGTATTCTAGTCAAATCAAGGTTGGATCATGTTCCCACCATAAACAAAGAACTGTTGAGTTCAACTCTACCAAAAATAATCTTTTTCAGAAGGAAAACTAACCAGAGTGCGAATCAACAGTAATTTGGAACGCAGCTTTGAAAACACCTTTAGAGACTGACTGACTTCTGACTTTAGAGACTGACTGACTTCTGACTTCTGAAAACCGACAATAACTCTGGACGGACAGACAAACAGCTGCAAATAAAGTGGACAATTGACAGCTGAATAAAACCAGGACCCTGAAACTGAATCCAGACAACATTACTTTTTTTATTGACCTGTGTGTTTTCTGGTGTCACATATTCAAATGTCTGATGTAAAGTGGACCAGTGTTTCCTCAGTAGCATGTACTGTACATTCAGAGTGTTCTTCTCACCAGACAGCAGCGTTGATGATCTTCATGACGCACTCGTTAATACACTGGCAGACGTTAACCAGGGGAGCTCCTCGCTCTCCCATCCTGCCCAGCAACAGGCCTGCAACAACACAGTTTGTACATTATTATAAGCAGCAACAGAAACTGTCTGGACTGATGTCAAGTTTGTTATCTCCTGCCACTAAAGCTTGATTGTGTCCAGTAGGATGTCTGAGAGGACTTCTATATACGTCTGAATAGTCTTTCATGCTTTTTTTGCTTGTAGAAAGTTCTCTTTGCTAATAGATGAGTTAGATTAGGACATGGAGAAAATCAACGCTGGACAAAGGTTCAACCAGACTGACAACTAAAAGAGACAAAGACCCCTTTGAGCAACAGTTGAATAATAACAGAAGAAACCAGCAGTAATTGGTAAAAGAAAGTTGAAGCTTAGCATCAAAATGTGTGCAGATTTAAAGAGTAACAACTTCCTGTTTCATAGTTTAACAATAAAGCTGTCTGAAACAAGCAGGAATTACCAGGCAACGTGTTGCTTTAGCATAGCAATTCTTCAAACTTTATAATAGAAACAGAAGGTTAGTCTAGGGTTAGCACTAGTGGCATCAGCTGATCGAATCACAGTTTAAACATTTTCAATATAACCACTGAGTAGACTACAGATAGCTGAAGTAGTGCTGTCGACGAAATGGAAGTTTGAATCATTTCATCTTCTTTTGGGGCTAAAACTATTTCAAATGGTAGTGCTTTCTCGCCTCGCAGGTTTCCATGAATCGGGGCTGTACCTGGACTGTGGTCGTGCCTCCTGCTGTGGCCCTGCTGACACCTACTGCTACTATCCTAATTATTATTAGTCACATTACTACTACTATTCCCTGTACCATTACGCTTATTGGCATTGCTTCCACCCTGAAGCCCTTTTGCTTTCTCGCCTCGCAGGTTTCCATGAATCGTGGTTGTACCTGGACCGTGGTCGTGCATCCTGCTGTGACCCGGCTGACACCTACTGCTACTTCGATTACTAATATTAGTCACATTACTATTCCCTATATCATTATTTCAGTTCTACTATAGTCATTGCTGCTTCTATTATAAGTAGTCTTAATTTTTTGCTTCGTTACTCTGCTTACTACTCTGATTATATGAATAATTTAAGTCATATACATTGAATGTGTTGTAACTCTGTAATGTTGTTAATTCTTTACACATGACATCTATTGCATTCTGTCCTCCTCTGTCGCTCTCCCATAGGTTTCTTCCTTTTTTTCCCCTGTTAAATGTTTTTTTTAGGGGAGTTTTTCCTGTGCCGATGTGAGGGAAGGACAGAGGATGTCGCATGTGTACAGATTGTAAAGCCCTCTGAGGCAAATTTGTAATTTGTGATTTTGGGCTATACAGAATAAATTGAATTGAATAAAACATCTGGTGTCTGAAATATACTGTTTTCTTTATCTCTGTTAAAATAGCCACTATTGAAGGGAAGAAGAAGGAGATCTATATAACAGCTGATTCAAAACTTTTCAACAGTAGTGTGTAAAGATAAAGGAAACTACAGACATTTCAAAATCTGATCTTTTTAACAACCGTGATAAATCACAGAAAACTGAATATAAAAGAAGGAATTGGAATGTAATAAAAACTTCAGCGCAGTAAACATCAGGACTTGATACTGGAGTTTTCTGTATCAGTAGGTGACACTTTGACTCCGTCCTGCTCACCCATGGTGGCGGAGAAGATGACGATGCCCAGGACGTTCATCTGTTGGCTGCTGCCGGGACTGGTCTTGTACATGACATCTGGAGGCGGGGTCAGCTCCAGGTACACCATCCTCCCTTTAGGGTCGCTCTCGTCGGGGAAGACGTACACAAAGTTGGGCTGGATGGTTCTGGCCGGGACTTTGAGGATGGGAATCAGGTCCGTTTTGTACTAGGGGGGACACAGACAGGTTTGTTAAAGGAAGTAAAGTCTGGAGGGTTTTTCATCTGAGTGAGTTCTGGCTGTATGGTTACCTGCTGAAACGTGGCCTCGATCAGATTAGAGGGAACCATGTTTCTGTGGAGGAACAAAGAGACAGATGATTGTTATTCAGCAATGTCAAAGGCTCAAATGTCAAACAAGGATGAGCCGTGAGGAAAACGGATGCGTCCATCACCTGACCTCTAACAGGATGTTGGAGACAGAGGTCAACAGGATGATGAAGAGTCTGCCAACGTGCCGCGGCAGAGATCATTGCTTTGCACCACCGCTGACTCGGCTAATCTGTCACTTATCCCTGCGGGATTACTAAAAATATACTAATCAGCCCTGTCTGTAATTGGATTGATGCATGTGTGTTTGTTGTGTTTTCTACGTTTTGTTGATCGTTGTGCAGCTAACTGGCAGCAGCCTGTTGGACACTGGGATTTTATCAACTGATCGATTTTTTTTTTTATTGTCTCAGAAAATAATTAAACATTTATTTTGAAAGAGTCCAAAGTCAGGTCTTTAAATGTCTTGTTTTGTTCGACCAACATAAAAAACACAAAGAGATTCAGTTAATTGAGATATAAACATTGGAGAATGATTGGCAGATTGTTGTTAATAATTGACATTAATGATCAACAACGAACTGCACTTCCTCTCCAGCCTTGCAGTGAAAAGCAGCAGAAACACAATCAAAGACTGACGTCAAGTTAAATACACTAGATTATTATTATTCATGATCATCCATATAATCCACATGCTGTGGGTCGGCCATATTTTCTCAAACATTTTCTGTGTTCATGTCAATGTCCAAGTGCTAATTACAATTTATTTCTAAACTCAGATTTATCTAAAAGCTCTAAAAGGGGGTGATTTTTGTTTTATTGTTGTTGTCCGGATTCCTCAGAATACACTAGCATATCAACTGCTAATAGCAACATAAATCCACACGTCCCTTCAACACAAACTTCATTCATTTGCGTTAAAAGACTCATATCATCAAAATGACAGAGGAAGAAAATCTCATCCCCTGAGATAGACTGTCCCAGACCCAGAGAGTCCCTAGTCTGACCCTTTATGGCCTCTAAACATCTCTCACCTGATGAGGTCGAGCAGGGCGTCGGCCGAGGTCATCACGGGCCCCCCTCCCAGCCGGTGGCTCTCCATCTCTGTCCCCACGCCAGGTTTAATGATGATGACGAGCACGATGCCGACCACCACGGCAATGAAGGTGGTCCACAGGTAGTAGGTGACTGTCAGGACGCCCATCCGACAGCACGCCTTTGACTCCATCGACGACAGACCCGACATCAAACTGCACAGACAGACAGACAGAGGGGCACATGTTGGTTTAAAGGGACATTTAGTTCCAATGCTAGTTAGTTTCATCTCTGTGTGTCCAGGACAGAGAGAAGCACAGGACATATTTAGCCTAGCTTAGCATAATGAGCAAAAGCAGAGGTAAACTACTAGCCTAACAGTTCAAGAACTTGCTGCAGAAAGATAATGCGTCACTGTCTGACTTCATGAGACTAAAAAATATCTCTACAACTACTGGATGGATTCTTCTGAAATGTGGTTCAGACTAGGGATTTCCCGATCCGATAAACATCCAACCCTCAGCTGTCCGTCTCTCCTCCTCTCCACTGAGCACACCATATATGCCAGTGAAAATTTAGGATGAGAATGTATTTTTAATGTCCTCTACCTAATCACTGTGTGTCAATGCGTTTCATTACAGCTCAGGGTGAGAGTCTCTTGCTTTTTGCTGTCATCTGTAGTTTTTCACCGCCTGCAGCACGGCCCTGGAGAGCAGCGGACAACCGTGCTCTCCACACCACTGCAAGTGCAACAAAAGCACCGCGAGCAAAAAGCCAATAAGAGTAATTTAGACACTCCTCAACCAGTTTAATACGGCAAAAAATGCTATGTGTTTAAAGCATGTAAATCAGTCTGCATTCATCGCTATACTGTGTGAAAGGTTTCTCCTTCAGTTCATTAAAACATCTGAGGGCAGCAGCATGACTACAACACCAGGCTGCTCCAGAAAAACCACACTGACGTCAGACAGGGTGAATTGCAACTTTAAGTGAGTAAATTTGACAACTAAAAATACGAAAGGGGATGAACCTAAACATGAACTATTCCGGGATTATGTTCTCATGAATCACTGCCACCACGGTGTTTTGTCTGTGGTTAAATATTATCCATCCCATCTGTTAAAAGTGTCTCATGAAAGGGAACTTGAGTACAGAGAAGGTTGGGAACATCATCAGCAATGGAACCTTAAATGTCAGAAACTTCTGACAGTTGCTTTCATTTTTTTTTTTTTCATTACTATTTTAATATTTCAATTTGTCTGCTGGTGTGTGACAAACACAAAATGCGAACTACCTGGACGTGATGAGAGGAAGGATGAGCATCTTCAGCATCCTCATCAGCAGCTCTCCGGGAAAAGAGAAGTAGATCTTTGCCTGTGATGAGTGAATATATCTCACGTCAGTATTTCAAAATAAAAGCGGGGCTTTTGTCATTGTTAAATTGGTAAAATGCTTCGCAGCGTTAGATTCTCTTCAACCTGTAGAGCAGCGTCAAACAGAAAGATGCTTCGGATTCTGTTCTGTGCAGCAAACAGTGGGTGAAGGTACACTTTGATCTGAATGGAACAAATCATGTCTAAGACAAAAACTCTAAATGAAGTAGGAACTGAAGTTTAAGGTTGTTGTTTAGGGTCCGGCTATAAGGATGGAGCAGAAAGATGTACAGTAAATTAACAGATGTTATAGAAATATAATTTGCTAGTTTGTGTGGAGAGTTTCTATAAAACTTTTCAATGGGTACACTTGAAAAGATGTACCCAGATAACTGTCCGCCTGAGGCTTTTTATTAATGGGAGCAAAGGGAAAGTAAGAGCTGGATAAACACTGAAGATAAGCCTTTTAACTATCTGTACAGCTCGTACCGTGAACTTTCAGTGGAGAAGCACATGTCCTCAGAGAAGAAGAGAGAACAGGGACGTTAATTTATCATCCACTTGTTAAGTTTCTTTGCAATTCAAATATAATCACAATGGTTTTGAGGGCTAAAACAACCAACTTAAAATATAGTAAAACAAAACACTACATATTATTTAAGTCATAAACAGAGCATCTATTTTATCAGATTTTTTAAAACCAAAACTCTTTATTATATGGGGAAGACCGGCCTGACAAATACCCTTGCAATAAAAAGTTGTTTTTTTCAATAACCCTGTAATTTTGTATTTTTCATTTTTTATCAACCTATGGGAGTCAAACAGAAAACTCTGAGCTGCATGATCACATGATCACAGACAGCCAATTAAAAGGTAACTTGAGGGGCTTCTTACTCATTATTAATAAAAAAGTCCAGCTATGTTCAGTATTTTGAGCACATTTTAAGATTATTATATGCATGTACAAATATTGTAAAAAAAATCGTATATAAATTGTGATGTAGTTTACCAAACTCTCCACAAACAACTGCAGATAATATATCTCTATATTGGCTTCATACCAACGTCTCTGAGCTTCTGTTCTGATTCAGAAAAAGAAGCATAAAAAGATCAAGTTAATCAAAGTGGAGACAATAGCAGTTGAGCATCAAGACGAAAGTTGTGAAGATGGCTCAAGGTTTGGAGTTGAGGCCTGATAACTAATGTGTCAGCTGACCAACATCTTTCTGATTCCTAACTAAAATCCCACATGCTAAAACATTGACAAACTGTCAGCTATTATTGCCCATCCTTTCAAGTATTTCAGTTTTGTAATGTTTTCAGTTTTCTTGAGTATTTCTGATACTAATAAATAATGATGTTTTCTTATAACTAAAGCTATATAGCAGTATATAAAGTGATGCAAAATGAGCTCCACCATTACCAGCTGCAACATTAAAGAGATGAACACACTGATGCATCAATAATTATAATCCAAATATACAATTGTTGTGCATTATCAGTTTTGACTTTTTGTACTTTGAGTATGTTTTGATATTAATACTTTTGTACTTTAACTTGAGTAAAATTTCCAAGGCGATACTTTTACTTGTAAAGTACTTCTACACTGTAGATATTACTACTTTTACTTAAGTAAGATATCAGAGTACTTCTTCCACCTTAAGAAATACATTAAAATCATTGAATTAAATCAATGTTTAAAACAAAACAATAAATAAGAGATGAATAAAACAGGAAAACAAAGAAACCGCAGAGTTGAAGCTTGGTCTAAACAGTCTTGGTCTGAGGATGTGACATCTGCAAAAACCTCTGACACTGGAAGCTTTTAACTCGGCACTCGGAGAGCACTCGGAGACTCGGAGAGCACTCGGAGAGCGCCGACCTCCACCTAGGCCGATGCCATTAGTGTAGTTTCATGAAAAGTTTCATAAAAATGGGGACAGATGTATTTTGTAAATCCTGCTGACAAACAGACAAACGAACCAAACGGAAAACGCATAACCTCCTTTTCTGAGGTAATGAGAACAACTGCTGACTAGGTGATCCTGTGACCCTCATGTTTCTTCTTCTATTTTTAGCCGGTGTTGAATATAAATCGACCTGAGACAGATCACAACATTCCTGGAAACACAGCTCGCAGCACTTACTGCACTATTTTTAACTTGAAAGTTGAAATCCTTTATATACTTTCTTTTTAATGTAATTAAAGAGGTCTATACAATGTCCCAGTGTTTGTATTCTAGTATTTTCTTTTCAAATGTTAGGGCCGCAATTTATCATTATCTAAATGATCAATGAATCTGCAAATTATTTATATGTTTTGTCTATGAACTATCAGAATATTATTTATGTATTTTGATAAAATTGTCCCTAATATTTCACAAAATCCAAGGTGACATTTCAATGTCTTGTTTTGTCAAGACAATCAAATAAATATTTAGTTTACTGTGAAATATAAGCAATGGTGAAAAGTAACTAAGTACATTTACAACTTTGAGGTACTCAATACTGCACTGTATTATATTATAATAAATCGGTATATATTATATTATAGAGTTAGATTAAAACTTGTACAAAACTACATTTTCAGAAGGGAATATTGTAGTTTTGGTTTTTCTCCACTTCATGTATCTTACTGCTGCACTCACTTTCCTGATTAAGATTTTACATGCAAAACAAAACAACATGTTAATTAAATATTGCTTATAAACGGCTTAACAAAATTAAAATAAACAGCAACAGCAAAATGCTGCCTACGCATGCAATAATAATTAATAAGTATAATGTTTCAATAACAAGCATGAGTAACACATTTTCCTGCTAGACAGGTACCTTTAAGTACATTTTGATGGCAATACAGTTTACTTTATTAAAAAAGTAAAATTCTGAATGCAGGACTTGGAACTGGGTATTTTAACAAGGATATAAGTACTTTTCTCATAAAATAAGAAAGACAAGCAGCAAAACCCCACATTTGGCATTTTTGATTGTAAAATGACTCAAATTAATTGACCGTATAAAAGTTAACAAATTTAACTAAGTTGTACTAATCGATTATTTAAAGTATGATAAGGTTAGTTTTTTTTTTTTTATCATTTTCTGTACGTTTTGTCTCCCAACAGAAGGTCTAAACACTGTCTCAAAACCTGAATCCTTCTTTTGCTTATTGTTTGACGGCCTAAAGTTGGTCACACTAAAATATGTTAAATCTCTACCATGTGTACGGTTAATGTGCCTTAAAGTTCCTACAGCAAACACGTCATGTGCTCATTGTTTTTATTTGCTGTGTTTTATCATTAACTCAGTTTCAGCTCCTCACAGTCAGCACACTCATTTGGCCTCAGAGGCTGACGGACACTTTAATTGAAAGGAGGGATTAATGTGTGTAGGTTTGGACGGGCTGTAGTCTCCCTCTGTGGCTTTTGCCACTATGCTCCCTGACACTGTCTCCTACCAGAACATGTACCTGGAGAGATCAATTTTAAAGGAAAACATCAACATTTGAGCTTTAAATTAACTCATCATTTTTTTAAGCTGCCTGTGGAGTTTTCTTGTGTACGTATATAATGTTTGCAGTCAATATTTCTTACTTAAACTCATTGTGTGCATCTTTGAGCTCCAACAAACATGTTGAGACACATTTCCTTCCTTATAAAAGATTTGAAAAGCTGATTTGTCTTTCAATATTTAAATCCTGCATTGTTTACTTCCATGTATGGGACATTCTAGTAATAACGTAAAAATGGTCAAACACTCCTGACCAACTGTAAATTTGAGAAAAATGAATGACATGGTAGCTTGACAAGAAATTTAAATCTGTAATAACATCCAGCAGAAACAGAGTGACATTATCATCCGTAACTGGCTCAAAATCAAGCTAGTAACTTTAAACTGAACCGTTAAATTCAGGTTAACAGTTTTACCAGATAAAATAAACAGTTAACTTAAAGCAAACTGTTTAGCTGATAGCTAACCCAAACTACATTATTTTGGCGAATGAACAAACTGTTAGCAAACAGAAAACTATTTTGGCTGCTGAAGTCAGCGGTTGACTAATTTGAAATATTTTAGCTGCTAACCTCAACCAAACAGTTTCATTTGCTTTCAATTTTGGAGCTGAAATGTTTTTGTCTGTGTCCTGACAGGAAAATGTAAAGGAAACTATTGATGCAAGAGTGTGACGAGAAATTTGAAAGGAAAAATATCAGTCCTGACTTAAAAGTTTAATGGACCAACAAAATATTTAAAATAAAGTTAAATAAAAGTATCCACACCAGAGATACTTTTGAAATGCTAAGTCACAGCAGTGACTCCTGTTGGGAAGTTTAAAAGAAAGGACTCTAAAATAGTATCAATGTAGGAGCAAATATTTAGAGTCCCAGCAGGTGAGTCTGGACCAAAACTTAAAGGTGGTTAAAACTCTCCGTCCCGACAGGTGAGTGGTAACCTCACCTGTGAGTGGTAACCTCACCTGTGAGTAACCTCACCTGGTAACCTCACCTGTGAGTGGTAACCTCACCTGTGAGTGTGGTAACCTCACCTGTGAGTGGTAACCTCACCTGTGAGTGGTAACCTCACCTGTGTGGACAGCTGAGTTCCCCTCAGCATGAAGCCCAGCGTGCAGCCGGTGAGCACGGCGACGATGGACAGCGTCAGCAGCCCGTTCCTCCTCAGGTGTTTCTTCACGGTGCTCCTCAGGTTCCCCGTCCCCTTGAAGAGAGTCTTCACCCGGTCTCCCATCGTCCTCTCTGCTTCTCCCGGAGCACACGAACTGTGGTCGGAGCGCACCTCCTCCTCGCCGCTCGCTAAAAGAAGCTCGTCCATGCCGTCCAAGTTCTCCCTCGTTCTCCGCTACCGTGTGTGAGATCTCAAGATGACCTCACCTTTCTCCACTCAGGGATTAAATCATCACGATCAGAGCCGACGGCCGCGCTGCAGACCGGCTGCGGGCAGACTTACAGCCGCTGTAAGAGGCTTAAAGAGGAGGAACAACCTTACACGCATTTGTTGTGGCATCTGGTCCTGGTCCTGCTGGACCATCCTGGACCCGGTCCGGTTGTTGTTTCTGTCTGGGCTCGACACAACGAGGTTTTAATTTAATGAGCTCAAATTAGGGCCGTTAAGATTTTTGGTACTAAAGCAAAAGATATGAAGGATTTTCATGAGAGATAATGAAGAATGCAACCGATCTGGTCCTTGTAGTGTGTTAAGATCCGTGGACGAGATGAGAAACGGTTGTAAGGAAAGCAAGCAAACGAGTAGATCTTAGCATTCCATTATGAATAATATATACATCTATATTTATAAATGGATTATGATTATTGATATATTAATGTGTTCATCAGTTTAATGTTGCAGCTTCTAAAGTTGGGGCTCATTTTATTTTATATATATATATATATATATATATATATATTTAATACAAAATATAATTGATATTGATATATTAATGTGTTCATCAGTTTAATGTTGCAGCTTCTAAAGTTGGGTAGTTTAATACAAAATATAATTAACTGCTAAATTGTGATAAAAAATATGTAGATTAATCTGAATGCGCAAAGTAGCTGAAGTCATTAAATAAATTAAAATATTTATATCTGAGATATAATAGAAGTATAAAGCAGAAAAAAATGGAGTACCTTTAAAGTACAAGTACCTTTAAATTCTACTTCTGTAAAATACTCAAGTATTTATACTAAGTTACTTTCACCACTGCAAACGCAATATACTCTATAACACTAGGACATTTTAATTATAAGTTCCCATACCCTTTTAAGATAAGGAAAAGGCATATTTAGAATTAATTTTTAGATTATTAGTGAAAATAACATCCAGTGTATAGGAAGAGTCTGCATCTACAACTCCATTTAAATGATTTATGCCTCTTGAACTGGATTCTTACCTCATGTCTGATCTCATCAGTCCTGTGAGTCAATATTGGGTTTAAGTGTTGCGTTCAGTGTCTACTCGTCTTTGGCCCCATTCTTTACCCAAACGTCAAAATTATATATTTCACATGGAACGCCACGCCAGAGCAGTAATATCTGAAGAAAAAAATAAATAATAATATGATGAAATGCAATATGGAGTTAACAGAGTCTAAAAAAACTGATTGAATATTTGACTTACATTTATCAGGTGGACATTGTTCTGCGTCTGCTGCTGTTTACATCATACACAATCAAACTCTTCTCTTAAAACAACAAGTAGGATAATAATCCGTTTAATTTAAACTAAACACATGAGAAACACAAGACAACGATGATATGTCATAAACCATCATAAATACAAAACTGTTCAAGATCACAATATGAACACAATCAACGATGACAAAGTCATACAAATAAGGATCACATGTACATGGATATATGTTGAGCCTATCTTTGAAAGGCTGTGCTGTGATTAGTTCAACTTCATATAGAGACACAAAACTAAAGAGTAACAAAACAACAGACTGAAAGCATTCAAACTTCTTTGTATTTGAATTTCTCAGTGGCAGAAAGTAACTACGAACATTTACACAAGTACTGTATACCAGCTTATTATACTTTACTTGAGTATTTATATTTTCCGCTACTTTATTCTCCACTACATCTCAGAGGGAAATATTGTACTTTTAAATCCACTAGATTTATCCAACAGTTGTAGTTATTTTGCAGATTTAGATGAATAATTAAATATTATCAACTAATAAATGAAGATGCATTATTATAAATTGAACTACTCGGCAGTATATTAAGTTATTAAAATAAGGTCCAACTTTACCAGCTGCAACATTAAATTGCTGAATATAATAATGCATCAATAATTATAATCCGATAATATTTTAAATACACTTTAAAGTTCAGTGCTTTTACAAGGGTAAAATTTGAATGCAGGACTTTTAACTTGTAATAGAGTATTTGTAAACTGCACAAAAGTTTATTGATATGAGGGGACATAATGGTAAAAAAGAATTAGAGGAAATTAAAAAGTGCAAAAAAGCCTGAAGAGATTAGTTTCTTGTAAATAAAATATATTATTTTATGTATATTTGTGACAAAAGTTTACTTAAACATTGTTTAAAGTCAGAATGTGTTTTTTCTTCTTGGTTCTTCAACAGACAGATTCCCATTTTAGCAAGGGCTCACATTCTTAAATGATTATTGCAGTATATTTAGCTCCATTTAGCAGCTTCAGCCTGAATTTTAAGAACTTCAAAAGACCAATTTAGAATTAAGAATAACGTTTCTACTCATTTTTTAACTAACTAACTTTTTAACTAATCCCCAAAAACATGTTAAAGTCCAAATGAAAATCAGAATAGATGTAGTCAAAAATAGCAAACATGTTTTGTTTTTTTAAAGTAATGTTCATAGTTATTTTTAAAATGAATAAAAAGTATTTGAGAAAATATAAGAAATGCTCCTTTGGTCTCTGAGGTACACACAAAGAGTTTTGGCTTAAGTTTGGCTGCTATCACATTTTTCTGGGGGGGGTGTACATTACACTTTCAGTTTCATTTAATTAATTTCTGTTGGAACTGTTTACATCACAGACGCAGCTGAGGAAAATAAATGGTTTGTGTTCATCCAGCTGGTCAAGATGTTTCTGTCTCTCACAGCTGGACTCTGCTGCCTCTATGGAGTTATCAGTTTTCATTTGGTATTGCTGTGTGTGTGTCAGAGCACTTCCTGTGTGTCACCACTTGATTAAGACGAGTGCGGCGAGCACCGCGTAGCCGAGGATGAGGAAGAGCACTTTTAACAGGCGGTCCCGATTGTCGTCCAGCTCTCGGGACAGAATCTCAAAGAAGGTGACGAACAGAAAGGTGCCGGCGGCGAGTCCCTGCAGCACCACTGACACCACGCTGCCCGCCAGCGTCTGAGTTGACGCGATGCCCATCCCCACCACTATCCCCAGCGGGATCATTAGGCTGACCGTGACACCCAGCTTGGCGGCATCCTTCATGCCGAGCGAAGCCTTGGCCACACTCACCCCGAGCGCCACGGCGGCCAACGTCTCGTGCACGGCCACGCCCAGGAAGAGGCTGCCCAACTTGGCTCCGTCCTCCTGCAGGCCAAGCGCCAGGCCCTCGAACACAGAGTGAGCCGACAGAGCCAGGACCAGGCTGGCCAGTCGCAGAGGCCCCGCCCCCGCCAGCTCAGCGGGGCTGAAGTGTCCATGATTGTGTCCATGGGAACGGTGACCACCACCGTCCCTCGGCGAGCCCCGTGTAGAGGAGATGAAGGGAGTGTCGTACTCTGAGTCGCTTCCGGCCTCAGAACCGCAGGCGTTAAATGTCTCCAGGTCAATGAAAGATGGTTTCTCCTTCCTGAAGGTGAGAATGGCCTGCTCCACGAACACGGTGAGGAAAAAGCCAAGCATCATCATCGTCTCTGCCAGAGGATAGTCGCTGCTGATCTTCAGCTGCTGGAACACGTCGGCCACCTGTGGAGTGTCAACACACACATTTTATTGGTTCTGAATCAAGTTTCAAATCCAAATTCTGTTGAATCTGTTTCTGATTTCTTATCACTGTTATTGAATTTGTTGTCTAGTTTTGTTGCTCTCAGGAAAAACTATCCCTTCATTTTTATCAATAATGTGTTTAGCTCACACCTACACACATAATGAACTCAATCTCAAAATTACAAGGCTAGCAGTACAAATATATGATTAAGTATAAGCATGCTTCTATCGATCAGCCACCTATACAGTCTGAAGTCACGAAGAGCTTGAAAAATGTGATGCAGTGTTGGAACAAAAGATTGGAGCACCCTTGATTTAGTAATAATACTTAAATGTCTGTGTTTGTGAGTTACCTTGTCTCTGACTGTTGGCAGTAGAGCATTGAAGCATGTTGCCAGAAACACGCCTCCTCCGAACGAGTTACACAGAGACAGAGATCTCCTGTATCTGTGCGCCTTGTCGTGGTCGGCGAGCAGGAGGCGCACTGGGACCAGTACACCCGCCAGCATGAGACCGAACAATCCCAGCAGGCCGAGCAGCTTGGCCACCAGGATCTCCATCCTTAAGCTCAAACACTACAGCCTCATCACAAACACCTCCAATCTGCTGCTGCTGCTGGAAACTACTAGTGCTGCTGGGACATCCCTGTTGGTTCTACTGGGACAAACAGAGACATTGTGAGCCGAGTGTGAGACGTTAGTGGACAAGGAAGTGCAGAATAAACCAGTGTGTCTAGATTGGCATTTGGCAACACAAATTTCCATCAACAGAGAAATATACTGTGTAGTGTATCCCTATTTTCATGGCTATAATTCTACTGTAATAATTGCTGCTGTTATTATAAGTAGTCTTATTATATGAATCATTTATGTCATATACATTGAATGTGTTGTATCTCTGTTATGCTGTTCATTCTGTACACATGACATCTATTGCATTCTGTCCATCCTGGGAGAAGGATCCCTCCTCTGTCGTTCTCCCAGAGGTTTCTTCCTTTTTTCTCCCTGTTAAAGGGGTTTTTTTAGGGGAGTTTTTCCTGTGCCGATGCCGATGTGAGGGAAGGACAGAGATGTGAGGGTCTAAGGACAGAGGATGTGAGGGTGTAAGGACAGAGGATGTGAGGGTCTAAGGACAGAGGATGTGAGGGTCTAAGGACAGAGGATGTCTACATGTGTACAGATTGTAAAGCCCTCTGAGGCAAATTTGTAATTTGTGATTCTGGGCTATACAAAATAAACTGAATTGAATTGAATAGTGGTATAAAGCAATGAGATACGTGTACTCATGCACTGTGCTGTACTTAAGCCCAATTTGAGGTACTTGTACTTCATTCATTGGTAGTTTTTCTCTCCCACCTCAACAATATTGTCAACATTTGACCTTTTATTAACTGTTATGTTGATGTCGTGACTGCAGGTGACCAACCACGTGAAGCTACCCCAAAAACAACCCCGCTTCCGGTGAGGAACTTCAAAGTAAAACGTCCCATAACTCATCACAACAATATTATTTCCAATACGTCTCTTACAGTCAATGCTTCACTCTTTTATGATACAATAACTCATGAATTATTTGACTTATTCAGTTACTCTGATACATTTTTCATTCGTTTACATTGGAGACAAACTTTCTCCTTTCTGCTCGTTTCCCGGGTAACAGCGGCTAGCTTGACGGAGCTGCTAACATCAGCTAGCTAGCATTAGCCCCCCGACAGCTAAAGAGGCTAACTACGACCTGAAAACTACAGCAATAAACGCTGTTTACGTTTTTTATTGTCGAGGTAGCGACCTCAGCTTAGCATACACATTTTAAACTCCAAAAACATGACTCAGCGTCGCCGTGTTTACCTGTCCGGCCGTCTCCTCTCCAGCAGGTGTATGGAAGTTGTGACGTAGTTCCGCATCTACGTCAGGCGTCCTCTCGGCGCTGATTGGTGGACACTTGAATGACGTAATTCAGGAAACTTCACAACAGCTGTAAACCCAATCATTACATTTAAATGTGAATTCTCCCCTTGCTGGTCCACTAGTAGCCATGTCATTAAAACTTCATATCCTTTATTTAAGTAATTGTACTAATACCACAGATAAATACTCTGTACTAAGTAAAAGCCCTACATTGAAGATTTCCCTTAACTTGTATTTAAGAACAGTACTTTAGTGGATGTAGTTAGTTACTTTTCACCACATCACAATCTATGTAAACGTTTCTGTAATATAGATTAGTTCTGATGTTATGGAATCTGTAATAATATGACTTACATGTTTTTTTTATATTTTATATGATGTTCTTATTCTTCTAAATATATAAAATAAATATTTCTGTATTTCAACTCCACCATTCAATGTTTTATGCATATGCTCATTTTTTACTACCTATGGTAGTGTTGCCATCATCACATCTTCCACGGTGGTCAGTGTTTTTATTGTTTCCTATTAAATTAATTGTATTATTAAATAGTATTTTCATGTTAATTATGTATAAGTTTATATTAATTCACAAGTTAATTTCACTCTTTATAGACAGGCGTTGCTCTGTTAAAAAATAAACAGAATGCATAAAGAGTGATGCAGCCAATATTTGGGGGTTAAACTGATCTTTATCACTTTAAACATCATATAAACATCACATACTTTGACCTCTAGCGGACTTAAGGTGATCTCGACAGCCGTAATTTTAGCTTGTGACACCACAAAACCAATCATCTATTTTGGAGCTTCCCATCACTTTGTACATGTCTACATTCTCTGAGTAAAACTTCCCCTTCAGATTTATGGTAATCCTTTTTTGGGCAAAAAGAGGCAAAAGTATTCAACAATTCACGCAAAAAGAAAAAGACTGAAGCAAAGACTGAAAATTTAAAGATAAATTTATACTGCAGAATTTTTTTTTTTTAAATGATTCAAATCAAAAAATCTGACAGGAGAATCATTTGAAAAATAAATTTCTGGTTTCGTCTTCAATAAAACCTCTCACAGCATAAAGACATTTAACCTATAACGAGACTTAACATAAAGGAGACATTGCTTCATGTTTAAGGAATTGCAAGAAAAACAGGTTGGGGACCACATGCATGGGAGTTAGGGACACTGATGGGCTATTTCATTTAAATGAGCACATTTACTTTTAGCCAAGCTCAAACACTTCAGTGTGGATTTACACCTCTGAGTCAGTGAAACAGTGTTTATGTGAAGCTGCTGATCAGGAAAACAAAATGAGTTCAAAGTGAATCATCAGACGTCAGGAGGGTGTAAAATGTTGAGATGCTCTTTTTAATTGGCAAGACTTTGTTTTGAACAGCTCTCTGCCTCCTCACAACTCAAACCTGACACACACACACACACACACACACACACGCACACGCACACGCACACACACAATTTATAGTTTTAAGAAATGTCAAGCTTCTACCTTTTAACTCTGTTGTTTTAACATCCATGTTCCTATTATAGCATTATTTATGTATTAGAATTATTCTGTGTTTGATACCACAGTGTTAAATGTCAATATGTTCTTCATAAAAACCACACAGAGCCACAGGAAGTGGTTGTTTTTTTTGGTGATGTGGCTCCTGAATGAAGCATTCTGAGCTCCTCGTTCTCTCGTGCAGGAATTATTCAGTGATTGGGGGGGGGGAAATAAACAAAAAAAATAACTTCCTTTTAGTCCTTCGAGTTATAAATGATCCAAATCAGCTCTTCTCATCCACTAGCAAACCTGTCCCACCTGAAACAGAGACAGGAAGGGACACGTTAATCACTGTCAAAATAAAAGTTAAAAACAAGATCAAACAGCATGGGGATGTAAGAGCACTGGGAAAATCTGCTCTTTTCACAAATGTTGCAGACAAAGAAACCAAACCACCTGGATGATGTGTGCTTAAATAAGTTGCATTACTTCATAATTTCGGTTCAAGTGAGGTCAGAACACGATAAGTGCTTCTACAAAATAAATGGTTTCTGTCACGTTGCATCGCACCATATCAAAAGCTGGAACAGTGCATCATTAGTTCTATCATTAAAAGTAAAACATCTGCAGTGAAAAAAAAAAATCTTTTGGAGACAACACAGAAACAAGATTAGTCTAATGCGGGTTAATATGATTTATTTCTATCAGAAAATAATAAACAAACACAAAAATGAGCACTTAACATTTGATTCTTGACACAGATGTGTGAGGCATTATCCAGTGTAAAAAACAACTTGTGAGTGTAACTTGCAGCCATTTCTAATAACTTCAAAGATATCTTACTGATCAGGTCTCATATAAACTCATAACTATAAATCTGTAATAAGATAATATCAGCTAACCCTGGTCCATTTACTCAAGATAAAATATGACAACTCTGGAAATATCAAATCTTAAAAAAAACAAAAAAAACAACATCTATTCATGAATCCCAGTAAATTATTTGTATTACTAATTTGTATTCATGCAGCTAGATTATCGTCCTCTTTACATTTACTGAAAGAAAGATTACAATTTTTAACCTCTACTTATATTGCTTCATCATGATAGTTATTCTCTGAGACATAAAGAGCACAACAATCAATTACTCATTTCAAGTATATAATGGATTTACATACATATTTTTGAGGTACTTGTATTTTATTGAAGTAAATTAGGAGTAAAGATGCTGGGCCCCATTCTGATGAAATGCTTTGAGAAAAACCAGTGTTGCATCCAGGACGCCTCCCCTCCCCCTTACTGTACAGTGTGTTTATCTTGTTATAATGCTTTGCCCTCAGGGGTAAAAAAAAAAAAATATATAGATAATTTACTGTATCTGAGTGTCATGGCTGCTCCTCGTTTCCAGCGCTGGGCGTTCGGTTGCGGATTTGACTCCTCAGCTGTTCGATGAGTTCGGGGTTCTGCTGCTGCATCTGCTGAGCGAACTGCTGACCTCTGCGAAAAACAAACAGCAAACAGGACATCATTAAGCTCCCGATACTTTATTTATTCTCTGACCAACAGACCATGACTCCGATGAATGTCAGCATGTTCCTTCTGCTGAGGTACGTACGCCTGGATCAGTCCCGATAAGTCCCCAGCTCCAGCAGGTGCAGCGGCTGCGGGGGCGCCGCACTTCCTCCAAGTCCTCCGCCTACTCCTGCTCCTAGCCCTGCTCCTAGTCCTCCTAATCCAGCTCCTAGTCCACCTCCTAGTCCACCTCCTAGTGCACCTCCTAGTCCACCTCCTAGTCCACCTCCTAGTCCACCTCCTCCTGCACCTCCTAGTCCACCTCCTCCTACACCTGCTCCTCCTGGCCCCCCGCCGTATGCTCCTGACATCATCCCTGACATCCTGAGAGAGAGAGACAGAGAGTGAGAGGAGACAGGAAGTTAGCCTCAACAAACACCAGAGAGTAAGAAATTGACCGAGAGAAACTAAAAATCAACTTACAGCTGCTGAACCTGAGGATTGGTCATCAGAGAGGACGCCTGCAGGGAGACAGATGTTTAGATGTTTAATAAAGCCTCATAATGGCTCACTGAGCAGAGGTCAAACAGGATGTGCAGCAGAATTAACAGATGAAGACACTCAGAGAAGCAGTAGCCCTCCAGTCATAAGCCTCTCTTACCTCCAACCTTGCCACTAATGAGTGCAGCTGTAGTACACTTCATCATAATGAAGCGTTTCTAATCATTTCAGACTGAACCATACTGGTTTAAAGCTGCTACCAAAAGATTTTGGGGGAATAAAAAAAAAAAAAAAATAAATAAAACAGACTTTATTGTTTGTATTGATGAAACATAAAACCATATTTTATAACGACCATATTATTTAGTTGTAAAGAGTTTTGATTGTTCTTGTTGTTACTACTGTTCAAGTTTATTTATATTGAACGTGTCATGTGTCTAAATTGCATCCCATCCTACACCCTACTCCCCAACAATACACCCACCATGAGTGAAGTAGGGTGAAGTGGGTATATTCCTCTAAATTTTATACTTAGAAGTCAAACTTTTTGGCTTCATGCGCCACTGAGCAACTTCCATAGGATTGAACGGGGCGCCGCCTCCGACGCTGTATCCAGTTCCCTTTATACATCCATGGTTCAGACAGGCCCACCCCACGGGAGCCCCGTGTTTTTATCCACCTCTAATAATTATTAAAATTAATTTACTCCACTATGTATCTGCACTTATTTCTGTTTTTGTGCTGCTGCAACAACCAAGTTTCCTCTCTAGGGATCATTAAACGGTTTTCCCTCATCTCATCTTGCAGACTGATATATGTGTGTTGTGCTCTCTTATAAACACCTCTTATCTCTGCAGTAATTATTTTCAATGATGGCGACAGAAGAAGAGAAAGAGAGTATGAGCCCTCACCATGTTCATGAAGCCGGGGTTACTGAGCAGACCTGCCAGATCTACTCCACCCATTCCTGCTGTCTGTGAGTGAGTGAGTGAGAGAGAGAGAGAAAGATATATAAGGACAGACTCATCACAGCGTCACTGGTTTAGAAAAGCCATATTTGCGTCTTCTGTTCTTACTGGACTGGAAGTTTCCATCTTCTCCTCTGCGATCTTCAGGTTGGTTTTGTACGTGTCATTGTCAGGGTCGAGCTCCAGAGCTTTCTTATAGTAAGTCGCTGCTTCCGTGTGTTTGTTGAGGCTGGCCAGAGCCAAACTGAAACACAGCGAGATGACAGAATACATCAGGACTTCAATCAGGACAATCAACTCTTAAAAATATGAATCAGTTGATCCTTTACTTATGATACTCTACGTTGAAAACTGTGTTGTCTTCTGACAAAGTTATCTCCTAAAACCTTGCTTTATGCTGGCTATAGCATCTCCGCCACAAGGGTGCGTGACATCATCACTTATTGTGCGTACAACGTGAAGGGTCAGCAATTTGTCAATGCGTCTGGTTGTGCACTTCTTAATGTTTTGTAGGAGGTAATCTTAGAAATCTTTTGAAAATATTTTACCAGACTAATCAAATTGTTAACGGAATATTAAAACGTTACAGCTTTTGTGTCATTCAATTACCTCTAATACTTGTCCGTGCCTCAAGCAAGTGTCGAAAAAGCTTAACACAGAGAAGCGGTGATTATCTTTTATCTTTTGCACTTTAACGGCTGCCAGAGGACAGAAGGAGATTTAGAGCCAACTAAGGAAGTAAGCCTATAAAAAAAGCTGCTGCATTTCAGGAGAAGAAAGTTCATACAGAAGGTAAGCAGGTGAAAACAGGCTGCTTTTATTACCCCATCCTCCCGTAGGCTTTGCTGTAGTTTGGGTCGATGCTGATGGCCTGTTCACAGTCCTGCACCGCTCCGGCATAGTTCCCTAGTTTACTGTACGCTGCAGCCCTGCACACACACACAAAAAAAAAAAAAAAAATACACCTTAACTTTGAGTTCAGTTCACAATAACTGAACTGAGGGAAATACAGGAACCACTTTGGCAACAGTTTTATATAAAGATTAAAAAAGAAAATTATATAGATATGGAAAAACTTAATTCAAGTGTAAATACACACTGAAACCAC
Organism: Anoplopoma fimbria; assembly: GCF_027596085.1. NCBI lineage: Eukaryota > Metazoa > Chordata > Actinopteri > Perciformes > Anoplopomatidae > Anoplopoma > Anoplopoma fimbria. The sequence goes on along the minus strand of NC_072456.1, from coordinate 1,749,425 downwards.
TTCAATCAGACCACATGTGGAGGTGGATTGTAAATGTGATGATCTCATTCATCATTGTCTAAATGGGTAAATGCATCTGGTTAAGATAAGGATAGGCAAGACTTGAACACCTGGAGTCTTACACCGAGGACACTGAGGTTGAATGATCCTGAGATGTATCAGTATACTGGGAGCACCACAGCTGGGGAAACTCTTTATGCAGATTGAGAAGTAACCCTTATTAACCCTCTAGACCCCAAAACGAGATTAAAAAACTATGTTTTCAAACAACCGCCAACACTACACCGTTTATCATAGAAAGAAGCTGTAGAAAAAGTCATCATCGTCAGATTTCATCATTAATGATTTATGGCATGGTGTTATTCTGAACAAAATAAATGTTTGAGTTGTCTCTAGCCATGGTTGTGCTGTTTCCATAGAGGTGCAGGACTTGTATATTGCAGTGAAAATAAAGGCCACAGAAAGAATAATGTGACAGGAGCAAAACATCCCAAACTGCTTGGTGTTCTCACTCATGGTTATAACTTTATAACACAACAATTAATAACCTACAACAAACTCTCATTAACAATAATAATTATTCTTAGGGTGAAACACCATGTCACTTATCAATTTGTGACAAATAAAACATTTCTAAAACTAACAATTGTACATTTACACTGCCAAACGGCATGCTGGGTAAGCGCTGGGAGAGGCTCCGTCACTGCTGCACATTCAAGAACAGAAAAGAGAGATTGGAGGATAAAGAACGAGAAACTAGGGTTGCACTAGACAAACTTGTGTCAATGAGATGAGCCGTGTCTGGTGTTTGTACGTTTTTTTGGTTTGAACAAAAATCAGACGTAGCTACTCTTGTTGTCAGTGGTGCTGAAACTAGCAAAAAAGAAAAAAGGACTCAAACTGTTGTTCAAGTGAAGACAGGGTGAAGGGGTTTTGTCTACACATTTAAACACCTTAAATTGAAGCACTTGATGAGGGAGTCCTGTCGGTATACTGACCTGTTGCAGTAATAGACGGCGTTCTGAGGGTTAATGGCGATGGCCTTTGAGTAAAACTCAACAGCAGCAGCAAAGTTCTCCACTTTCATTTGGTCGTTACCTGCGGATCAAAACATATCGTCTCATTACTGACAAATTAACTCTGGGATGGAAATCAAAAGCAACGACGGACACTATAAAAGACACTAAACATTTTCTGGCAGACGACTAAGGGAAGCTGTGAAGAAGAGTTTCCTCCTTGTTGTTGGCGTCTCACCATCAGTTTTGAGCATCTCTGCCTCTTCTCTCTGGTCCTCGGTGAGGGAGTTCGGAGGCTGTGGAGGAGCAGAGTTGTTGTTGACGTGCGACTCGACTGGAAACTGAAACACACACACACACACAAACAAACACTATAAGTTAGACAACCCTGGTTTGAAATACTTCATTGTGTCCACAAAAATGTCACAAAAACACCTCCAAATAAACCTACAGCTGTCCTGATTTTTATCCTTAGAAACATATCGTTATATTTCACATGTCAAAGTCACACAGGCTTGCTTACTTTGTCTGTGGCTGAGGCGAAGATCTCTGGTAACGTCATGGGGACGGCGAGGGTCTGGTCGTCGGTCGAGACTTCAAACGCCGTCTCCAAACACTGAACGGCAACTGTAGGACAACACACTCACTTTGTAAACACACTGAGGGAATTTGACGAGTCCAAAAAAGAGAGAAGTAAGAATCATTCATCAGGTAAAAGTACGGTAGCACTTGATAGTTACATCCCGATTAGCTTGTCTCCATTTTAAAATCATACATATCTGGGGTTCTGGGCAGTAAAATAACACTTAGTGGAATCTAGGGGCGGATAGGAAACTACATCTGTTATACCCATTTGTGAACAGGTGAAATTGTTCAGTTGAGAGAATTTGGGGGGATTCCACCTCTGAACGTTTTCGTGCTTATAAACCTCTCAGAAAAGACATACAACCAATTCATCAGCGTCATTGATTTTCCTATCTTTATCTTTCTTCTGCTTGCATTGGTTTTAGTTGAACACAATCCTGAATCAATTATTTAAGATCTTACTCTGACATAACATAATGGTAATTCCACAATATGACACATGCTGCTGATTTAAGTTGTGTATTCTACCAATGCTTCCTGTTGCAACCGAATGACTCACCTTCCAGACTCTCCTGGGCGCCTGAGGTCAGATCCCCTGACTGGAGCTGGTCATGGAGGAACTGGAGGATGGAGAAGGCGAGACGCTTGTTGTCTGTCATGGTGGCGGAGGCTCAGACTGTGGCCACTGAGGAAGAGAGACCCTGTAAAGTGAAAACAGCAACATGATGAAGGACAGCCAGCTAGCTAGCTAGCCAAGTTATTTTTTCATTAATTGTCATTCTGATGAATAACACATCATTACTTGTATAACTTATGAACTTCGTGTAAAATATGTACCTCCTTCCAGTGTTGGAATGTAACTCAATACATTTTAAGTAAATATTTGAGGTACCTGTACCTCACTTACTACAAATTGCAATACTTTTCATACTTAAAGTCCATTTTTCTGAAACATATTCATGCTTGAGTAATGCCTTCAATGCAAACTTTTACTAGTAGTAGAGTATTTTCAAAGTGTAGAGCTTTTTACAGGTCAGTAAAGGCCCCTGCCTCCTTCCCACCACAGGGTCACACACTGAAGCACTGTGGGTCTCCCAGTAGAGCCAGGCTCCTTTAGCATTAGCGTGAAGAATATTCTAGAAGCTCGGCATGAGTGCCTTAGCAATGCTAACAGCTGCTAGCTAATACTAGCATCTAGGAATATAAATGGTGATAAAACACGTGGACAACAACTTGGCAGTAACGCCAAGTAGACACTTACCGCCAGCTAACTGTGGGACGTCACTCTGAACTCTGAACTTACAATTATCAAAATGAGTTAGCAGGTTACTTTTGTAGCTTAGCCTGCTAACGTAGCTCCAAAAAGCAGAAGCACCGTGTGTGCTTGTCTAACGTTTGGCCCACTATTGTGTACAGTTGATTGTAAGATAAAGTTCACACCAATCCCTTATCTAAACTAAACCCTGGCAGTGTAACGCTGCCCTACAGCAGCAGGACGTGTGTGTAGTAGTGAGATTACGTATCTTGGGCTAAAGCCTACATCTTTTAGATCAATTCGGCAAACAGTAGGCTTATCGGACAGCAGATGGGGGTCAAACGGATTGTCACCCACACGTCCGATCCCGATAACAATGGGCGAACCCGCTGTTAAAAGCTGTAACAGTGTTTATTTAAGCATCACGTGGTGTACGTCAGGCACACCAAACACGGAGAACGGTTGAAAGTTCATCACATCCGACCCGAGGGCACGGTGATGAGTTGTCCCTACCAAGCTGTCTCAGTGGTTCAGTTGTCGATTGGACCGGTACCGGATAAGTTGACGTTAGCTCCGCTCCTTCGAGTAATCGTAGCCGTCATTCAGCTAGCTAATTAGCTTGACGCGGAGTTACGGCGTCATAAGTATGCGCCGTTGTGGTGGCTGGTTTCCGGCGAAAAGTTACCGGCTAAACTAATTAGAAAACACCGGAAGTCTGGCCAACATTCCTTCAGAATAAGAGTTCTCGCTCTATATATATTATATATATATATATATTTATATATATATATATATAACAATTACTTAAATATATATATATATATATATATAGAAATATATATATATATAATAAGAAAGCACCGGAAGTCTGGCTAAGCATTCCTTCAGAATAAGATATTCTCGCTCTCTTTTATATATATATATATATATAAAACACCGAAGTCTGATATATATATATATATCTATTTTATATATATATATATATATATATATATATATATATATATATATATAAATTATATATATATATATTATATATATATATATATAAAAAAGAGCGAGAACTTAATTGTGGGCATATATAAAAAACTTTACTTAAATATATATATATATATATATTTAAGTAATTGTGGGGCATATATATATATATATATATATATATATATATATATATATATATTTAAGCTATTTAGCTTGACGCGGAGTTACGGCGTCATAAGTATGCGCCGTTGTGGTGGCTGGTTTTTCCGGCGAAAAGTTACCAGCTAAACTAATTAGAAAACATTCCTTCAGAATAAGAGTTCTCGCTCTCTTTTTATATATATATATATATATATATATATATATATATATAATTTATTTTACAATAAAAAAGATAATATATTTTTTATATATATATATTTATATTTTTTTTAATCTTTTTTTTATATATGCCCCACAATTACTTATATGGGTAATTATTGTATATCAACCAATCCTATGAACCAATCACTAAAAATAAATTCCCACACTACCTGGAAGAATATAAAGCAAAAAACCACTTTAAGTACAGCTTGATGCTAATACTTTGTAGCTTAGAATGCATTATTATTACTTGTAACATAGCATTTCCACACTGTGATATTATTACTTCCACTGAAGAAAAAAATCTGTATACTTAATAAGTGTAATATAATATAATATAATACTGTACATACTTCATAATAAAATACAATCAAAAAAAACCCCAATCTCTTTGGTGGTGTTAGTTTTGCTGCGAGAAATGCTCCTTATGTTGGGTTTTATTTTGAAATGTCCGGAAGTGAAATTCTTCTTCTGTGGTAGCCAAGTCTTCCACCACGCAGCTGCCTGACAGTGAACCACACGGACCTAGCGAACCTTCATTCAAACCTGAAACATGGGGCCGACAGGTGAGTGACGTCCTGATGTTTTTAATGAGACTAAATCATTTGAATGTGAAATGATTTCTATGGCCGCCGGGTCTCCTCTGTGATCGTCTCTGTGATCCTTTAGATTGTATTACCTTTGATCACTGAGCTAGTCTAGCTAATGTAAGCTAGCTTAACAGATGGCGAGGTGAGGCGTGTACCTACGTCAATGAATCAAAATACTCATAAACATTATCATAGCTCCCAGTTTACTATGTAGTTACCAAAATAAAATGGTGGCTCCTTTCTTCGCAGTTCTGCACTGATTCTCTCTCCTGTTTGTGTAACAGTAGCATGTTAGCTCCTTCTGCTTATTCACCTAGTAAACAAACTGTTAAGCAATGTACTGCAGACTGACAGCTCGCACTGCTGAAGAAGTTATGGGAGAACATGTTTAATAAATAATCATTCAAGGAAAATTCAACTTTTATGTGATGCTTCTAAATTATGCGTTGTTATAGATGAAAGTATCCAACTGTATATATACAAATAAATACAATTATTCTACCTAAACCAGCTGTGACATGAACATTTTGCCTATGTGTTAATGTGAAATACTATTCCAGTGATGTATATCATAAGGAAACACTCTGGAAAGTTCTCTCCTAAGAGTTCTTTTAATAATAAAACCTGAAGTATATTTTAGAATAGAATATAATGTATATTTGAAGAATACTTTTGTTCTTTTACTGAATAAAATGTTACTTGTCAGTATTAGTTGCAGTCCGACACAAAATTCAAAATGAGATGCACCTCAAACGAATACACCAGTTAACCCTGCTTTTACACTAATGCATGAGTAATGATAATGTAATGATACAATATATGCAGACCACATGACAATAAAAACATGACAATAAAAACCTGTGCAATACATTACACATTACACTGTGCAATAATAGTTAAAAAAGTTGTTGTTTTTTTCTCTGTCTGTAAATATAATATTTCAGTTATTGTTGTTTTTTCTACTGTTTCTTTTTATTGCTTATTTATAATACTTGTTTTATTTTATTTTTATTTCTTATTTTTTATTTTTTAGCTTGTCTTCCTCTACTATGTCTCTTGTGTGCACTTTACTCTACGCTGTTGTAAGTCTGCAAATTTCCCCGCTGCGGGACTAATAAAGGATTATCTTATCTTATCTTATCTCTTATGATGGTATAACAATTTTCTGTATATTTTAAATACATTTTATTCTTCGATACTTTTACTTAAGTAAAACACGGGACTTTTAAGTGTAAATCGGACTTCGCCTTCCATTACTGACCTGCCCTCTTGTTTCCTGCTCACCTGTCCCGTGTTTCCAGGTGAGGTGATGTTTAGCAGCGTGGTGCCGGTCTGCGCGGAGAACCGGATGCGGTGGGACCTGAACCCCGAGCAGATCCAGAAGCTCTCCGAGGAGCTCATCGCAAACATCAAGACGGTTTACGACGCCGTCGGAGCGCTGGACCTCGACAGCGTCACCTTCGAGAACACGCTGAAGGCCCTCGCTGACGTAGAGGTCGAGTACACCGGTCAGTGTCCGCCATCGGCAGCCTCTCCTCATCCCATGCTGTAGATCACGTGTTCTGATGATGGTCATCGTTTTTTCATAGACCGGAAAGTTAGAAGAAAAAAATAATATTCAGGGTCATTTCGGGTTTTTCAAGAATAATTATGGTGTCAGACACAAGTGGTTATTATACATACCCTCATTTTCTGTACTTACTGTCTTATAGTTATATTGTTCAGTACATACAAACCCCTGCACACATGTTTACATACAAGGTTTGATAAAAAAAAATAACAAAAAATATAATATAAAAAAGTAAAATGGTGAAAAAGGTTGAGGGGATTAAAATATAATCCCAAAAAGTTAACATGTCCATTTATAATATAAACGGGATCAAAATAAAATGTGACAAAGTTATCAAGTTTCATTGTCCTTAGCTGTCCAATATGTCAGGATCATGTTCAACATAAATACTACATATGGAAAAGAATCCATCCACAATAACAAAAGTCACACTGTGTAACATACTCCATAATTGTACAGATACAAGATCAATCTTGGTGCCACTAGACTGACAAATGATAGCATATTATGTTCCAAATGTGTTTTTTGCTATTTTCGAGTCTATAATTCCTACAACCACCATCAAGGGATCTAAGTCAATAGGTCTCTGCATAAGTCTTGATGAGGTCTAAAAAATATTGCTCCAATAATTTGATATCCTCGGAAAACTCCAAAACATATGAGCTGTCATTTTCATCTTTTAATGTTATTTCAAAGTCAAGAGTTATCATTTTAACTTGCACGGCTGACATAACAATACTCTCCTTTCACAGTGAGAGGTGATCTTTTTGAGAAGAAGTTTTTATATTTAGAACTTGCAGTTGTGAGACAGAATCCCTCACAGTCCATGTTAAGTGTTAAGTTCATTTTATTTATAGTCACATTGTTGACTATAGTGCAGATAAGGGCAGGGACTGGGCTTGGCTGTGTGTTCAAAGGCACTCTGCTATCTGAGATGTGATAATCTGCTGCTGTTTTTATAAAATGTAATTTGGAAGATAAACAAAGATAGAGGCTGTAATATCTATATCTATAAGACAACAAAAGTTTCAAACTGTGATTCTGAAAACTAAACTGTTGTTAGTTTTCAGTGAATTAAACGGACAATAATTCATTAACTAAACGCTGTTTACATATGAAAATGATGTGCTTTTCCCATTATTTTGGACATTATGTTTGTTTATGTGGACAGGAACAGGATTTTCCTGTCGACATAAACAAAACAGCCAAGTGTTCATTTGTTTCCTACTGAAGATATAAATTGTTAAAAACTACTCACAAAGTTATAGTTTAAAAAAGACTCAGCGATTTCCTCAATTAGCTGGGAACTGTAGTTTTTGTCAAACAAACAGGAGGAAATAATGCATTTGTTGGGGACATTCGGTGCTCAAGTGAGTATTTATGGCAGCAGGATGGTGTGTGTGGGATTGAGTAAAAATAAACTACAGAGTGTGTCCATGGTGATGAAGGAACATGTGACACAGTGAGACTCATTGATGTGTTTTAGTGGAGCTCTGGCTCAGAGGAAGAAGATGATACAAACCCAATACTCGTTAGTACAATCATTCACTGTTGGTTTGATTCTTAACATGAAGACAAATATAGAACATTCAAGTTACACCTGAATACTGCTTTATACCTGCAACATTAAAGTCACAGGCGCCTCCAGACATTTCTACGGCTCGTGCCGTCGTCAGATGATGAACCTGAATGTAAAGTGGTCTCGGATGCAGCAGGAACCTAAGCACACAGTCGGGCCGGCCGTCCATTGTGAGCTCTGCACTGAAGCTCTGAGTCGGCTGAATCAGTTTGTGATGGTAAAAGTCTCGTCAGCAAATCGCAGAGAAAGCAGCTGAACCAGCTGCCACTGCGACAATAGAGACGGAGAGTTTTGTGTGGAGGCAGCTGAAAACCTAAAAAACACCTCCAACATGCTGCTGCTGCTGCAGGGGGGAACACTGACACTACTCCTGCTCCCTGATTTCATCTTCAGTTCATACTAAAGTGTTGCATGATTAGTTAATGAGAGAATGTCAGAGGGTTTTTATGGTTGCCCATTCCAACCAGAAAAAATTTAAAACAAAATAAAAATGAAATTAAAAACATTTGTAAAAGTCTAAATAATGAGAATCGTTTGCAAAATTAAGAAATTCAGTAAGTCAAAAGCTTACTTAAACAAGATAATAAATCAAATTTACGGAGACAACAAGTGTAATGCGATAAACCAACCTCCACTAAGCCAAGGACGAATTGTACTTATCTGTAAACTCATATCTCATATTCATGGACTACTTAATCAGCTTTATGCAAGCCCATTAAAGAAAGAAGTCAAGTATTACATGCATTATGTAGAAACAAAGGTTGAATATCCTGCAAAATATTTACTCAAATTACTTTTTTTTTTTTAATACATCCGATTTCTAAAGCATCTATAGAAAAATGTTTTCTTGCTTTTTGAAATCCTTAATTGTGCAAAATCAGGTGCAAAATGACAAAATTGCGTCATTTTCTGGCATGCGCACCTCACGCCGGGTTTACTACGGCCAGTATGAACTAACTTTAGTTAAATAGGGAGAATCTAAAACTGATAATAATTGATTCCTTTTAGTTATTTGCTGATGAAGAATTTTAAAAAATAGCTGCTCACGGCTTTGATTAAATTAAGACATTTTGCTTGTATAATCTTCAATCCAATATTTTGTTGTGTGTGTGGCCGTTTAAAAGAATAGTTTAGCATTTGAAGCCGACATTAGTGTGGACTGTGAATAACCGTGATGGGAATTCTTAAAGTTTTTAAAGACTAAATCCAAAATGATGAATCAAGAAACGATCAGTCGATTAATGAAGAATGAAAATGTAATAGATGCTGTAAAATGTGCAGGAAATCCACCAAACTGACCGTGACGTGCTGTGTTGTCTCTCCTGTCCTGACTCTTCCCCCCCTCACCCATCTCAGTCCAGAGGAACATGTTGGACTTCCCGCAGCACGTCTCTTCCAGTAAGGAGGTCAGAACGGCAAGCACGGAAGCCGACAAGCGTCTGTCGGAGTTCGACGTGGAGATGAGCATGAGGGAGGACGTCTACCTGAGGGTCGTCGCTCTGGAGGTGAGCTGAGGGAGAATAACAGATGGATGGATGGAGAGAAGAGTGGTTGATAGGTTTCTTTGCGCCATCTCTTTCTCCCTTTCACATTGGACATTTGGCTTCCGCTTGCAGCCGAACTCTCAGGTTTTACCAACAGTGAATTTTTCACAAACTCCCTGAATAGTGAAAAAAATAAAACACCAGCAAGTGTACTCTGAGCTAAACTCACAACAGAATTGACACTGAAAAACAAATGTTAAATCGTCTAAAACTTACTTCAAATTTGGTATGACAATACTGGAGAACTTTTCTTCATACAACATTTTGTGACATTCGAATAATGCTGTTGCTCTAAAGTTACAGTTTGGTCACAGCGGCACCAAAAGTGCGACAAGTTTGTTACGGAGGCCATTTGCGAAAAAAATTGGACGATACCAGAGGAAAAACTGGTGTAAGGCCTGTCTTCCCAAGCTCCCAGCAGCCACTGAGGCAGATTACTGAATATGGTCATGGTTGAGTTTATCTACAGATTGAAATTTAAAAAAAAAACCTACATAGAGCTTGATTCAGGGTGGGCAAAGGCCATCAAAACAAATCTACGCGTGAAAAACAAATATTACCTAATGTTCTCAAACAAACCAAATAATACCTAACCAAAATAAAGAAAACAAAACATGACAGCTCATCCCCATTACCTCCAGAAGTCAGCGGGCAAAGGCTACATGTGATGAAGGTGGTTTGGTTGATTGGGAGAAGAGGGAAATAAGTGTTTGCTGGCGACGCCGTCTTGGTTCCCCACATAGCTGGCATTCATCCGCAGGGAGCCAATCACCTGCTGGAGCCCGTAGCTGGCCAACCAATCGTGTCCTTGTCGCCTTACACACACACACACACACACACACACACACACACACACACACACACACACACACACACACGCACACACACACACACACACACACACTTTCAAACTAATGGGAAAGAACACATCTGCAGCAAAATACGACAGTGGTAACGTTGAAATTTGAACCCATTGTACAATCAGAGATAAATCTGCAAAAAAATCAGCTTCTGCTTTTTGACAATATGGGTCCAAAGAATGTTTTCATGTTTACATCAAATCTGTCTCTTTGAGTAGAAAAAACAAACCCTAGCTGCAGTACCTCTCATTTCCTTTTAAGTCCAGGATCTGCAGCCTCCCTGATGACATTTGGACCTGTTTCAGTTCTTCTCTTGGTTCCCCAAGGTTTCCTGTTCTCATGAAGTCTATATTTTTTTCCGTCTACAGAAAAAGGTGGATGTCAGCAGCCTCTCTGCAGAGTCCAAGCGTTACATGGATCGACTGATCAAGCTGGGGAAGAGGAACGGCCTTCACCTGCCCAAAGAGACCCAAGAGGTGATGCTTCCTTATGATTAATCTGTGTCTATGCAGGGGGACTCTTTGATGTTGTTATTGTCACTTTATGGTGGATTTTTTCATTCTTTTTTTATAAACGGATGCCCTTCTGTCATACAATATATTCATTCATATTTAAATTGTTTTTTCACAACAGACACACCCAAAACAAAAAGTGTCTTAAAAGGATGCTGATCTCAACGTATCCAAGCTGTTCTCTACAACATAAGGGTTTCCTGTCTTCCTGTCTTGTTTTGTTTTGGTCTTGTTGGTGTAATAAGTTGTAACAATTACTTCTTCTCATGGTTGTGAAGCTCCAAAAGTAAAGTAAATGTAATGGATGGTTAAGAGAAATCACATATTCAGAATAAGTGTTATAAGGTGGGGGTGAACTTTATGGATAGAATCCACTTATCACTGTACATGTCAGGTTTTTTTATGATATGAAGGTTTGTTTTAAACTCTCAATGTATTATCAGATCTAATTATTTGACTCTGCCGTAACAGGAGATCAAGACCATCAAGAAGAAGCTTAGCAACTTGTGCATTGACTTCAACAAGAACCTGAACGAGGACACGACCAGTCTGTCCTTCACCAGAGACCAGCTGGGTGAGTCCTGATCCCTCAGACAGTCTGACCCGGTCTCCCTGGTCCCCGTGTATTAACACACACATGTGGTGGTGTCGCTTTCAGGCGGCCTCCCGGAGGACTTCCTGAGCTCCCTGGAGAAGGATGGAGAGATGCTGAAGGTCACCCTGAAGTATCCTCATTACTTCCCCACCATGAAGAAATGCTTCGTCCCCGAGACCCGCCGGAAGCTGGAGGAGGCCTTCAACTCCCGCTGCAAAGAGGTGAGACCGGGAGTTAATAAAGGTCTGTCACTGGCTCGACTTTAAGAGGTTTAGATGTTAAAATAGTTTGAGAGGCAGTTTGTGCAGGTTTCACGTCCCACATCATGATAATCTGAGCAGAGACGGTCACCAGAAGAGTTATTTATAGGTCAGTGTTTGGATTTTATTTCACAGTGAAGACTCCGCCACATGTGACCTTTTGAATAAAAACTAAAATATATATCAGTTACATTTTTTTAAATATATTTTATATTTTAACCTCCGATATTGGTAATGTCATGCTGTTTCTGATTTTGGTATGTAGTGAAAGAGGGATATTAGAACTACTTGGTGGGGGTTTTATAGATACATGTTTATGCATTTTCTTAAAAAATTATAAAAATTATAAATATTACAGCTCGTATTATTTTGTCTCGTGTAGAATAAGGAGACTGCAGCTGCATTTCGTTGTGCAACTGTGTTTTGTACAATGACAACAAATTAACGTTGAACCTTTTGGATCGACAACTCTTTAAATAATGAATTTCAGATTCTGAAATGTGAGAACTTAGCTGCTATTTCTCAGCGTCGGTCGAACACAAAAAGCATTTTGAAGAAAACGCGTTGGGATCTCGAAAACTGAAGAAGCATGTTTTGGTATTTACGAGACCAAAACAATCTATAACAATAGCTCTTGGCTGAGAATATAAGCTGTTATTTATATTCACAGCTTTGTTAAACGCTGTACTTGTTAAAGACTAATCACAGTTTAATACGACATATTTTGGTAGTTTTGTCCACCAGTCAATTGTAACAACATTGTACTCAACAAGTTAATCTAGAAACGTGGTGACATCACTGAGAAGAAGTCTGACAGGTGGACAAACCCGAGAAGTGAACTGGAATTATCCATTTAAGGGTTAAACGGTGCATAAACAGAGTTCCCTTGTGTGTTTGTGTGTTTTCAGGAGAACTCGGCCATCCTGAAGGAGCTGGTGGAGCTCCGCGCTCAGAAAAGCTCCATTCTGGGCTTCACCACGCACGCCGACTTCGTCCTGGAGATGAACATGGCCAAGTCTGGGAAGAAGGTGTCCGGCTTCCTGGGTGAGAGTCTTTAGAGAGATCTTTAGCAGATCAGAAACGGTGACTCTGTGATGTGTTACCTGCAGATGAAAACTCCTCTCCTGACTCTGTTGTGTCGTTTCAGAGGAGCTGGCTCGTAAACTGAAGCCTCTGGGTGATGAGGAGCGCTCAGTCATCCTGAAGCTGAAGGAGAAGGAGTGCCAGAAGAGGAGTCTGCCCTTCAACGGAGAGCTGAACGCCTGGGACCTCCGCTACTTCATGACCCAGGTAAGAGCTGCTGCTACAGGGGACATTCACTAAGATCAGTTCATGTGAAGTAAGATGACGTCCTCCTCTAAAAAAGACAAACCCACGTCAGACTCTGTTAAATGATTTTTGATTGATTTATGTATCTACATAAAACTGCACAATTAAGGGATAATGGAGGTAAGAGCACTTATTTACCACTTGGCCACTATGTTAAATGTTCAAATCAGTACAAACTAAACCAGAAAATAAAGATAAATGACAAAAAAGGGAAATGAATGGCTCAGGTACAATTTATTTTTATTTTTATTTTTATCTTTTTCAATTAATCAATTCATTTTCTCCTCAACTTCTCCCTTCCTTTCCTCTTTGTCTTTTTCCTACTCTTTCATATTCCTCCTCCACCTCTTCTCTTTCCTCCGTTCTGTTTTTTTCCCTCCTCATCTTTTGTCCTCTTTATTCCTACTCCTCCTCTTCTCTTTCCTCTGTAATTTGTCTTTTTCCTCTTCATATTCTCATCCTCTTTATTCCTCTTCTCTTTCCTCCGTTCTGTCTTTTTCCTCCTCTTCCTCTCATCCTCCTTAATCCTCATCATCTTCTCTTTCCTCTTCCTCTCATCCTCCTTAATCCTCCTCATCCTCTTCTCTTTCCTCCCTTTTTTGTCTTTTTCCTTCTCCTCCTCCTCTTCTTACTCTTCCTCCTCCTTTTTTCCCCTCCTCCTCCTCCTCGTCCTCCTCCTCTCAGGTGGAGGAGACTCAGTACTCGGTGGATCAGAACCTGTTGAAGGAGTACTTTCCCATGGAGGTGGTGACTAAGGGCCTGTTGGAGATCTACCAGGAGCTGCTGGGTCTGTCCTTTGAGCGGTTGGAGGGAGTCTCTGCCTGGCACCCTGACGTCACTCTGTACTGTGTGAAGGACCGCAGCAGTGGTCAGATGGTCGGCCAGTTCTACCTGGACCTCTACCCCAGGTGAGGCCTCGGTTGATGGGGGGAGGCTAACAGCGAGGCTCAGTATTTATTTGGGATGAATGTGTAGATAAAGGTCTCCTGGTGTCCTCCTCTTCCTACTGCTCCTCGTCCTCTCCCACTCTAAACTCTTCCTTTCTCCTCATTCTTCCTTCCTTCCCCTCTTCCTGGTCTCCCTCTCGAACATCAACCCACTCCCTCCTTCTTCTCTTCCTCTTCTTCCCCTCCCACCTATTTCTTCCTTCTCCTCCTCCTATTTCTTTTCTTCTTCCTCCCACTTCTCACTTCCCCCTCCTCCTCCTACTTGTCTTCCTCTTATCCCACTCTAACCTCTTTGCTACTGCTTCTTTGTTCCTTCCTTCTCTCCCTCTTCCTGTTCTCCCTCACAAACCTCTTCCCCCTCCCTGTTCTACTCCTACTCCTCTTTCCCCTCCTCATCCTTCTCTTCCACCTCCTTTGACCCCCTTTGCCTGTTTTCTTCTCCTCCTCCTCCACCTCAATTTCCCTTCCTTCCTCCTCTTCCTCCCCTGCTCTACATCCTTCTCCCTCCCTCCCTCGTCCACCTCCTTCTTCCCCTCTTTGTCTTACTACTCTTTCTCTGTTTTCCCTTCTCCTCCTCCTTCTCCTCCTCCTCTTACTAAATGCGTTGACGTGAGTGTCGAGGTGTCCTCACTGTCTCCTCTCACCCTCTGTCTCCCCCTGCAGGGAGGGGAAGTACGGCCACGCCGCCTGCTTCGGCCTGCAGCCCGGCTGTCTGCTGCCCGACGGCACCCGTCAGATGTCGGTGGCGGCCATGGTGGCCAACTTCAGCAAGCCGACGGCCGACGCCCCGTCACTCCTGCAGCACGACGAGGTGGAGACGTACTTCCACGAGTTCGGACACGTCATGCACCAGCTGTGCGCCAAGGTCAGCTGATGAACCTCAGTGTCGACCCTTCACCTGTAGTTACTGTCACTAGTCAGGCGTCTGAGAGGACTACTCTGTGTCTGAATGGTCTTGTTTGTGGAAAGTGCTCTATTCTAATAGATGATATTTAGTTTAGTACATGGACAACGAACAAAAATATTAGTGTAGGGTTAGCACTATTGGAATATCAGCTGAACAAATCACAGTTTAAGACTCTCAATCAAACCACTGAGTAGACTGCAGAGAGACTGACTCAATATTTAGAGGCCAACTGCACCATTGTGAGTTAATAATGATGGAGGGTACAGTATTCCTCTCTGTCATTCAGTTTGAATCATTTAATTCTTCTTCTTTTTTGGGGCCAAAACTATTGGCCCCAAAAAAATGTAAATAAAACATTTAGTGTCTGAAGTAAAAGGTTTTAATCTTTTTTTATCTATAAAGCCATTAACACACGCTGACATAGTCCATAAACCTGCTATGATTGTACAATCACTCTTTGGGGGAGGGGTTTAAGTTAACGCTCAATTGTGCAATTGAAGCGGGTAACGATCCGGCAGTCAGTGCAGTGTTTCTGAGTGTTGGTGTGCTTGCAGGCGGACTACGCCATGTTCAGCGGGACTCACGTGGAGTGGGACTTTGTGGAGGCTCCGTCCCAGATGTTGGAGAACTGGGTCTGGGAGAGGGAGCCCCTGCAGAGGATGTCCAAGCACTACAAGACTGGCAAAGCCATCCCAGAGGAGCTGCTGGACAAACTGATCAAGTCCCGCCTCGCCAACACCGGTGGGTACCGCACAGGAAGTAGTACTTTTTGTAGCAGTTCTACCACCTTTCAGTCTCAATAACTACGTTTAACACGTTAAAATACAAACAGTTAACAATGACTGTGACTCTCCTGCAGGTCTGTTTAACTTGAGGCAGATCGTCCTAGCTAAAGTGGACCAGGCTCTGCACACCAGGAACGGACTGGACGCCGCGGAGGAGTATGGACGCCTCTGTCAGGATGTCCTGGGAATTCCTGCCTCACCAGGTCACTAATTCAATGATTTATATACTGTACATTCTTCCACACGCGAAAAGAACCAAAAAAACCACACAGTTAGGCTTTGCTTTTTCTCTGGTGTCCATGACGATGCTCCCAAATATCAGTATCATTCCTCAACTGGTGGCACAAAGTATCGCTGTTTAGGGAGCAGCTCTACTCTGAAAGTTTGATTTTACTTGTTGGAGATTCCGCACAAAGCCGTATTATGCTCAACGCAAGAGAAGACGAGTGTAACCGGCAAAACACCATAAAACTAACCTCCAAAATGCCAAGGAGAGACTTTAAATATTCTCATATCTCATATTCATGGACTACTTTAATCCCTTTTTACAAGCCAATTAAAGAAAGAAGTCAAGAATGAAATGCATTATACAGAAACAAAGGTAGAATGTCCTGCAAAGTATTTACTCAACCGCAGCGAGTATGAACCAAACCTGAGTCAAGATGACTCACATTTATCACCTTTATACAACACCTGTAAAGAAAAAAGTCAAGTATGGAATGCATTATAAAGAAACCAATGTTGAATATGCTGAATAACTGGCAAAATATACACACAAATTAAGATTTGTTATAGTTTTTTTTTTAAACAAATCGGCCGTCTTTGTAAAATCCTAAGACATTTTAGATAGTGCTTTTATCAGTAAACTATTTGTGACAGTCACGTCTGAAAAGCCACCTAGATACAAAAATCCAGATGCGCTCAACCGCCACTTGTGGAGCCTTCGTGCTCGATGTGCAAGCCGTGATGACATTATTTTCTGGAGAGAGGCACCTCAGTCAGGCGAGTATAAACAAGCTTGTGGCCCCTCAGGTCTGAGTCCATCTCATCAGACAGAAAGGGGCTCCACCTAATTGAAGTCTTTAAAACTACAATAAAACTACAGTGAAGCTTCACTGACATTTTGATCTGAAGATGTATATTCCAGCACAAATGAAGGTGGTGTCAGTGTTTCCCCTACCATTGTATTTTGGGGATCAGCCCCCCCCTCCTGATTGAAGAATTATTGATAATTTGCTTTCAAATATATAGTTTTTTAACTTTCAAATACATTATTCACCTCAATAGTATCATGTTTGGTTCTTTTAAATGCAAGATGCATTTAAAAGAACAGAACCATGTCTGAGAGAAAAATCAATCAAAATCAATAAATAATCATATATTGTAGTCATACATCATATTGAATAACGTAAAATATTACAAAAATGAAGTCCTGCTGATGAAACTGTTTCTACAGGAAGATACAAAGTAATTTTCACTCATAATTTTGGAGGGCAAAAGCGTTTTGTAGTTTGGACAGTTGAAGTAGTAAAAACTCAACACCTCCAAACGTCACCCTAACTGCATCCTGGTCTCCATGCGCTGTTCTCTCAGACCTTTGACCTCTCCGTCTCTCTCTCTCTCTGTAGGAACCAACATGCCGGCTACCTTCGGGCACCTGGCCGGCGGTTACGACGCTCAGTACTACGGTTACCTGTGGAGCGAGGTGTTCTCCATGGACATGTTCTTCGCTCGCTTCAAACAGGAGGGAATCATGAACCCAAAGGTCAGCTGAGGAGAAAATAAAAAAATAACGTTAGTCGTTCATGACAAAAGAAAAAGCAGGCGGTAAAGTGAATGATGGGTAGGAAAACGTCAGCTGATTTCTCATAAACAAACAAATGGAATCTGACTGAAACAAAGAAGCAACTAAAGGCAGCGCTGGAAAGTAACTAACTACATGAAGTCAAGTATTGTGCTTGTGTACAACTACGAGGTATTTGTATTTTATTTTAGTATTTCTATTTCCTACTATTACTAAATACTTCTACTCCACTACATCCCAGATGAAAATATTGTACATTTCCCTGCACTACATTTATCTAACCGCTTTAGTTACTTTGCAGATTCAGATTAATAATATAATCGGTAAAAATATATTTTTATTTATAATCATTATTATACACAGGGTAAATCGACAAACTACCAAGCAGTATATAAAAGTAAATAAGTAAGCTTTTAACAGTTGCAACAAAGGTGATAAATAATTATTCTGAAATTGTCCATCCTGCATAATGAGTACTTTTACTTTTAGTACTTTAAGAGTAAATTAATGCTAATACTTTTGTACTTTTACTTACTTTGACTGGATTGAATAAGTACAATGAATGGTATACACTGTGGTATTGCTACTTTTACTGAGGTAAAAGCTCAGAGTACTTCTTCCACCACTGAGTAAAGACATGGACACGTTATTGACCACAGGTCTTATTGGAGCATCACAACTGATCATAACAAGTTACACCAAAAAACAAACGGTGTGTGTTTTCATTAGGATCATATACCAATGTATTAGAACAACAGGAATCAGGAAAGCTGAAGGAAATTAATGATCATTTCAAAAAACGTCTCCAAAGATCAATTGTCAAATAGTTTGACATGTTGTGAGTGAGACTGGAGTGACAATCCATGTTTGAGATGATAAAGTTCTCCTCCAGAGGAAGACTTTAGAGTCTCACGTTTCTTCATCCACCACCATCTCCTCTGATTCTTTTTCTTTTCCACAGACACTACAGCATAAATTAAGATAATAACAAAAGGTTTTTGATGAAAGTTTTCTGGTTTGGTTTAGAAAAACTGAACATTTGTATTGTCATTCAGTATTTTCTCCGTTTAGACTGTCAAGATGTTGGTGGAAAGTAACTTAATGCGT
Source organism: Anoplopoma fimbria (assembly GCF_027596085.1). NCBI lineage: Eukaryota > Metazoa > Chordata > Actinopteri > Perciformes > Anoplopomatidae > Anoplopoma > Anoplopoma fimbria. Next base: position 1,730,836 of record NC_072456.1, on the reverse strand, counting down.
TAAATAGAGATATATTATCTTTTTTGAATTTTTAAATGACTAGTCCTTTATTCTAGATGTTGTTAATCTAGTGTTCATTAGCATAAGATAAGATAGAATGTGTTTATCTCGAGGGAAATGATTGTGATGCAGTTACAGTGCAATGTAGGAAAGATACAGATTATCAATAACTGTTTAATGTGTAAAGTGCGTCAGACTGACCTTTTGTGAATCAATAGTTTTGGAAGACCTGCTCAGATGTTTCAGATGGATATCAGTGTTTAGCCTAGCCTAGCACAAAGACTAGCAGGGGGAAACTGTGAGCCTAAAGGGACAGTGGAAAAAGGACAGAGCCACTTCAGAGTAGATTTTGACTGACTGTCTCCTGATTGGTCCTCCAGGTGGGTCTGGACTACAGGAAGTACATCCTGGGACCCGGCGGCTCCGAGGACGCCTCCGAGATGCTGAGGAAGTTCCTCGGGCGGGAACCCAAACAGGAAGCGTTCCTGCTGAGCAAAGGACTGACGGTGGAGCAGGACGCCAGCACGCCTTGTCCCTGCTGACCAATCACAGCAGCCGTCTCCACCACCCCCTCCCAGCAGTGACAAAGGACTGAAGTTTTCTAAAGAAATTAAGAGTAAAATGTTACCCAACGTGGGGAAAAAACGTATCCTAAATAAAAAATGATTTGAGGTGACGTCGTCTTCTGATTAACTGATGAACATGAAATCATTTAGTGACAGTCTCTGACACAAAAATGACCTTATCCAAACCTGACATGGACCGATTGGTTTGGCTTTTATGCTAAAGTTTGTACAATATCCATAATTTGACACCATTTATGATTTATGATTATGTGAGCGTTTGCCATTATTCATTTTCAACGTAAGCCTCACACCTGCAGTATTAAAACAGTAATGAAACAAATCAAGCTTAACTGATAGGTATTCAAAGAATAGTTTAAGTATAATTGCACAACATTCAATCCCTCATTATAATTTGATATAAAATGTCGTATAATAATTCATATCGGCTGCCAAATTAATCACCAACCTTATGAAATTAAAAAAATTAACTCAAGGTATTCTATAGTTTGATAGTATTAATTAAATAAATCATAAAGAGGGGAAAAGTGGGCAAGGTGATGCTATATTTGCAAACCAAGCATTGTCTTGGGGCCCTCCATCCCCACCCAGCCACCATCACCAACAAATGACCAACACATCTATGAAGAGCAATCCACCCCTCTCTTATCCACTACATCGATGTCTAACCAAGGGGCAATCAAAGAGATGCACACACAAAAACAACACAGTCAAACAATATTAACTCCTGTAAGTTGGTTGCACCGGATTTGTTTTTCATTTTGTTCGTGTTTTTGTTTAATTTACTTATTTTCTCCCCGGAAGTGAAATCTTTCAGAAGAAACTTGGAATATTCCGGGTTTGTCACAATTGTCAAACAAGCAGAAAAACCAAAATTAACACAGAAACATTTGCAAGGTACTTTTATTTCTGTGTGCAACAAACAGAACTCCTCCAGAGGTACTGTGCTATTAAGAGGAGTTCTACAGATCATTTCACATATACAGACATGTCACACTTTCAAGCCCAGGACAAAACCCTTCTGTGTGGGGACTTTAATGCACAAACAGGTTCAGGACCTGACTGTATAGACCCCCCCAGCCAAGAGAAACAACCTTGACAAATCAGTGACAGGAATGGGGAAAGCCTCAGGCCTGTATATGTTAAATGGGAGGCTCAGAGGGGACAGTTTAGGATGTTTCACTTACTGTTCGGCTTATAGCGGAGGTCCACCAAGACAATATAAATCTGTGTCAATGAGAAGATCTAAACCTATCAACTTCCTTCAGGAACTGCTCGCACGACCTATAAGGGCACTATAGCATAGCTCTGTCCATCTGCAGGCTCGAAGGGCAGAGACCTCTCCACAGGCTGAGAGGACCTTCAGCCGATATGAGATGCTAGAACCTGAAGAAGTGCCTTCCTCCACCTGGTTTCTGAAATACTACAAATATGATTGATTGACTCTGAATCCTCTCCCTCGTGGCTCTGCCTCTTCTCTGGTATTCCGTTCCTGGTCTAACTACGGCCCTCCTGTGCCGTCTAATGTGCCATGCCATACTAGTTAAATTGTACTGAAGTACAGTACTTGAGTTTATGTATTTAGCTATTTTCTACCACATTTTTTGTGTTGCAGTGGTAGAGTCAGCCAGTCAGTCCACAAAAAACGTACAAAACGTACCGTCTACTGTTTAAAGGGTAATGTTTTCTTTGGCGACGTGTGGAAGTACATTGAGAGCTGCGGACAACCTGAAACAACTTATTTCATGTGTCAATAATAATGTTTATGTGATTCTTGTTACACTGATTGTACTAAACCCATCTGTGATATTACAGGCTGGTTCTGAAGAGTTTCCATCAGCTACAACGAGACACTGGCAGCACTCGAGGCTTGTGTCTGTTCTCTACGTGTACGTGTGCTTCACAAACTGACCATGTTGGCCCAAACACAACCACTATTAATACAAACAAGTACAGTAACATGTACAGACTAATATTTGATCAATTAGTAATATTTACATCTTTTAAAAACATCAAGTGTCTACTTTAACAGTTGTTAAAAAATGGATCAAAGAGAGTAATTCAAGTTGGATGGAGGGGTGTGTAAATGTAATTTTCTCTGGAGAGACATTTGTCCAACATTTGTCCAACTATGGCCCAAACAGGATGTTGACCAGTTAACAAACTGCAGAAATATTTAATATATAATATTTCTTTCTTTTTCAATTGATGTTTGTGTGTGTCACTTATTCTGAAAAGCTGGCTTCCTGTTTGTATAATGCATCACAACAATGGAGGAAAACTGTAAAACATCAGGACCACATGCTGTCAACCTGTGGACACTGGAGGACCATATTGGACCAAGGACAGTGTCCAACCTGACGCCCTCAAAGCTCCATGCAAACATGCATTTCTATATTATTTCACTTTATCTAAGACAGTGTTTTGTAAAAGGTCTGAGAGGAGAATTCCTTTGTGGTTGACCCCTGGGCAGGTCACATGTCTCTCAAACATGACAGGAGACAGTGAGTCAATATGTAGTTTTATTATCTGAGCTTATGTCTTAGTCACATGATGGATATTCCTCATAAAGTTGTATTTAATTGCTGTTTCTGCAGAGGAGGACTGTTGATCTGGACCTGATGGAACTCTGAGGTAACACCTGTTCTCAGCAGGGACCTGAACGTTCCATGGTTGCCATGTTTCCCTCAATGTGCATCTTTTAGACATTAACGACGAATGTTCACAAACAAACCTTCTATCAGACAGAAAAGCAGAAATTTCTACTTTCACTCGCTGATTTCTCTGAAAACAAAACCCCAAACTGTGATTTGTTCTACTTCTGACCTACTGTCAAAGACTTGAGGACTTTTTGCTGGAAAGATGTGAGATTTATAAACGTTGTTTTCTATGTATTTTCCCATCGAGACTCTCTGAACCTCCAAAACACACCGACGTTAATGCTAATATTAGTAATATGTTCAATGATCAGAGTAAATTAATCCTCTAGGACTGACGTCTGACTGTTGGGACCAAGTTTAAATAAGTTTGTCTAAACTAAAGCTACTTTCATGGTTTGTTTTATCTCGGACCTTCAAGCATTATGCTAACAAATACTTAACTAGCTAACAAAACATTGTTTTATATATTTAAATAACTTCTAGGTTTTATAGCTAGACCACAGGGGATACACGCGTGACAATGTATCTAATCCTTATCATTTGGAAATGCCTATAATTCACACATTTCCTACATATTTGGGACATGTTTTCATATATTAGGAGGCTATCTTACACCAAACTTGGTTCATAAATGTGTCACTTTTATGTCCTCGTCCTCTGAACATTGACACGATGAACAGCAGAGAGTGAAACAATAAAGCTTCCAGACTCATTTATAACTGATACTAATCATCTATATGAATATTTATTATGAATACATAATGCTATTGTGAATATCAGACCAGGTCAGGTGTTATTTTAATCAGTTTTCATTAGTAAATGAATTGTCTGCAGTCAGAAATATTACAGTAAACTGTTTTTCTGTAAAATGAGACTGTATCATATACAAAGTATATATATCATATTTAACTGTATCAGTGGTGACTGTGAGCTCATGGGTTTGATACCAGCAGCATGTAGACATATGTAAGGCCTCCTGCAGTAACAACACTGTGGAAGAAATGCAGACATTTTGCACCGTACAGTTTTTTTCTGCATATACATTTTCTAGCGCATCATTCATTGTATGATATTTACTTTCCATGTAGTCATACTACTTTGTGGTACTGATTCTTTTAATGCGGTATGTGATGTGATTAATGACCATGAAGTGCATCAGTGGTCTGAAGGTTATGTTTGTTTTTACCCTCAGATGGCCCTACGGTGCACGTACACCAGCGTCCAGATCCCGGACCCTTACCGGCCCGGCGTCCAGACCATCTGCATCAGGATCACCAGTCCAACCTCCCTGATCGGCTCCTCATCCGGTCCCGCATCTGACTACGACCCTGGAAGCACGGTTACAGTCACTCCAACCAGGAGCACGGTAAGAACACCAAGAACCTGAACATTACAGCAGTGGTCGTTGCACACACACCTGGCAGAGATCTGCACCTTTTCAGTGTTTACTGCACACACTTCTATGCTTTTGCTTGTGTATAATTTATGTATGACGTTTACTTTCAATTAAGTATTACTGTATAGTGTCAGTACATACGATTGTAACATGTTTGTTACCATGATGTGGAGCAGTTGTGTGATTGTTGTATTTTTTTTACCTTCAGGCTGGTCGTGGCTTCACCTGGAGGGCTTTCCCCATCCAGGACCCCAACCGGCACGGCGTCCCCCGGCTCATCCTCCGTAGGACCCCAGCCTCAAAAAACAAGACTGGCTCCTCAACTCGCTGTGACCCTGGGTCTTCTGCTACGTTTTCCCCTCCGTCCTCTAACTCCTCTTGTATCTTCTCCTCTCCCTCTTCCTCTAGCTCCTCCTCTTCCTCTTCTTCTAGCTCATCCTCTAGCTTCTCCTCTACCTCCTCCTCTAGCTCCACCTCTTCCTCTTCTTCTGGCTCCTCCTCTTCTTCCAGCTCCTCCTCTTCCTCTTCCAGTAGCATCCCCCCAAGTTCACCCAAAAGGCGACGCAAGAGAAGGTACGTTTTATTTATTCAGCACATTTCAGCAACAAGGCCATTGAAAGTTCTATTCTCAAAACATCAAAAGCATTGAGACAACGTTCAAATGAAACACACCATAAAATTGAATTAAAGTTGACTTCTAATTGTTACTCCATTGCTTCGAAAACAACTACCTCAGTTTTGTCTTTGTTTCATTGAAGAAGATTCTACTATTCAATTGTTGTTTGGTCCAATTCACTCACTCTGTGCTTCTATTGGACTATAGTCCTATGGTGATATAGTTAAGTAACATTGTATGTCATCAGCATAATTCTGATAATTTATTTTGTTGTTTTCCAAAGCTCCTCTGATCCACCTCAGGGACCAGGTGAGTCTTTTAAGGTAAGTCCCATTGAGCGTCGGGACGAACCTGAGCCGGAGTGGGCGAGTAACCTGGGGCCTGATCTGGAGTTGAAGAACCAGATCAACAGCAGGTGGTGCAACCGAGCCGGAGAATCTCAAGGTAAGGTTAAGCACCAGGAACAGGTGGGTCTTCAAAGGCAAGTCCACCAAAACCAACACAGGCACCTGGTGGACCTTTAAAGGTAAGTCCACCTAAAACATCTCAGGGACCTGGTGGACCTTTGAAGGTAAGTCCCAGTGATGGTCGGCCATTATGGGACCTTCCTGAGCCGGAGTGGGCGAGGGATGTGAGGCTTTATCTGGAGTGGAGGAACCAGTTTGACAGCTGGTGGTGCAACAGGGGCACTGAACCTCCAGGGAAGGTAAAGCACCACGATCCAGCTCATCACTTTTATTCATTTATTTAGAATTAATTTATTTGATTCACTTTAAAATGATTTATTTAAATGGAAATGATTAACATGAGTGTTATATTGTTTAGAGTTGAAGTTGTATTATATGTGCTAAGTTGTATTTAGTTGTGTTAAGTTATATTAAGTTGTATTAAGTTATTTTAGATTTAGGACAGAGGAGAAGAGGTGAAGGGTGAGTATCAACCTTCTCTTGTAAAAGGTAAATATACATTTCTATAATATATTTTTCTGTTGCATATTGATAATTCATACAATCACCTTTATTTTCTTAAGATTTTAACTCTTCTTTTTCTTGTCTGTATTTGTTTTCATAAAGAGAGGAGAGGAGGAGAAATGAACGGGGAGAGGAGGAGAGAGGAGAGGAGGTGGAGGGTGAATGCGAACCCTCTCGTAAAAGGTAAATATACATTTCTATAGTTTTTTTCTGTTGCATATTGATAATTGATAGGTTCACTTTTATTCTGTTGGTATTTGTTTTTATGAAGAGAGTAGAGTAAATAATGTTGTGTCCTGTTAGTAGCTGGTGGAGCAGCAAGAATTTGTGTTAATGACTTCCATCAGACGGAACAAGAAGTCCCCTCTCCATTACTACCTGAACCGTGACATTAATATGATTATAAATACAGAAGATATTAATATGATTATAAATATAGAAGATAGACAGGACTCTCCTCTCAGGCCTGGTCTTAAGAGGAGCTTCATGCTGACCCCACATCATTATGGGAAAAGGGAAAGTACAACATTCGACAGAAAGTGTTTATTCATTTTATAACTTGTTTTTTTTAATAAGTTAAAGATTTCTCACTTTTTTGTACTTTCATTTCTTATCCTTAATTTTTGTTTTACTGAGTTGACTATTACTTGAGACACAGGTATGAAATCATTGATAACGTGGAAGACAGAGACTCAACGTTCCAGAAGGACCTCCAGAGTTTCCATGACGACGAAGAGGAAACGCTCACTCCAGACTAGACCAGAAGGACGAATGAAGACAGGACAAGATGGAGAGCGTGTGGTGTTTCCGTCAACAAAGGGAGTGAGCCCTTCATTAAGCTGCATTTAACATCACATACTGTATATTATGATATTATATAACTGATCTGAGACTTGTTTCTGACGTCAGGACAGGATTCCTGTGTCTCCTGTGTCTCCTGAGAGTGGATGTCAACCAACCGATCATCAACAGGAAGCTGCAGCACCACCATAATACACTTTTGAGCACCAAACTTTCTTCCAGACCCCATCAGAAGGGTTGGATCCCTAAACCTCCAGCCCCACCAACACCTTACCTCCCCCAGCAGTCAAGAGGACAAGGAGGACGAGCTCACCAGCAGAGAAAGTAAGACTCTTATTTAAACTACAAACACTGTCATCAAGTGGTGATGAGCTAAAGTTAACATGACATCCTGTACATCAGATGGTATTTATTATCATCAACACATCATCAACATGTTATTAGCTACAGTATTTAATCATATTCATCATAAATATTCCTTGTTTTCAGGACAGGACTCTTCCTTTGTCTTTCCCTGAGACACCTGACGGTCGATGTCAACCAGCCAAACATCTCAGGAAGCTGCAGCACCACAGCAGTCCGCTGAACGCACTTCTGCACCAAACCTGCTTCCAGACCCCAAACCAGTGCGTCAACACTCAGAAGAAGACGACGGCCCCAGTCGAGAGGACGAGGAGCGGCCCAAACTCACCTGTGCAGATGAAGCCGTCACTGTGTGCGTCCTCTGCACCACCTTCCTACACAGTTTGTTTTGGTGTTGAGTTCAATAAAGTGGACTAAATGTAACATGATCCAGAGTTCTGTGAGATCCTTCACCCTCACTGATGTCGGGTTAACATGAAGCTTCTTAGAAACCTCTGCATACCGCGTCCAGGCAAATAATGTAGATCAAAAATAGCTATTTTCATCTATGAAAAATGTCTTGGTGGACTTCACCTTTAACTCATCGTTGTCTTTTAGCTCAGAGGAAGTGATTGTTAGTCAACGTCTGTTAGAACACATGGGATGGCTTTGAATGCTTTTTGCTTCTTTATATACACCAGTTTACATGTAACTACAATTTATGCCTCACGTTGCAGTTTGCATCCATATCTTCCCAAAATATCACGACTCCATCATTTAATCCTGTTAGACATGTGTGTGAAATCACATGGCATCTAAATTCTTGAATTGTGTCCAAAAAAAGGTGTTTTGTGAGGCCATCTGGAGGACGAAATAGTTTAAGTGAGTTTCTCTGATAAGATGAGATCACAACTACACAACCCGCATAAAGAAACAACATTGATGATACTGACGGTGTAAATAATACAGAATGATGACAAACACGCAGATGAGAACACACACACACACACACAAGTCAAATAGCATATCATATCTTTAAAATATAAAAAACATCAAACAAGTCAATGAGGCAGATCGGAAAAATAGCTGCCAATACAAACAACTGATCTCAGAGTTTACTTTGTCATCAAACATTTTGGAACATCTGTGCTGGTGAGGAAGAAAACACCCTGAACCCTGAACACCCTGAACTAAAACGGAAATACTCAAGATAAGTACAACAGAATTCTTGTACTATCGTGTCCAGTCTGACAAATCCGACATCAACTGTCGAAAATGAAATTTCAACCGAAAAAGCACCCAGAGGCAAAGAAGTACACCAAACATTTGTCTAGATTAATGAAGAAGAGTTTATTGTAGAGTTCAGTGACACTGGAACACCATCATCCGTACATGGAACCCCAATTTCAACAAAAATCTCATGACAAAAGGTAAAATGTCTTTCAGTGACAGAAGTATTTGGTACAGCAGGTAGGGTTACTGACATTTCACCGTTACGTCACTTGCACCACACCGACCGCTTGCACAGTGGTCACCTCAACATTTATCACGGTTTACATCCATCACAGCCACAGGGGATGCCAGCTTAGCATGAGCAAAACAAATCTATACGTCCACAACCTCGAACACGGGATGAGAAACACAGATAGTCATTGTTGAAGCGTCCTTAAATTACCATAAAATGCCTTCCTTTCACTTGTATTGCTTGCATGACAAAAAAGAGTGCTAATTAATAAAAGGCAATACCCTGCACATAATGATTCATATGTACAGTGTGGAACTGTGTGGAGAAGGTTTGTTAAAATCACTCTCATCACAGAGATATTACTCTTTGTCCAATTCAAGATCCTACTTTTGAATCAGCTTGACCACAACGCTACAGTCAATCCAGCTGGCCATCACTGGATTTCAGACTAAAATAGCATACTGTTAATGTCACTGGCAAAAGTATAACTTCTTTTAAATAATAAATAAACTTGTCACTAGTATGGACTAATTGAAAAGCTTCTATCACTAAAACACTATTAAATTAAGTCACTAGTAATATATGTTTATTAGGCTGACATTTAACAGCACCTTTCAATGGTAACATCACAGCACAGAGTGTGCTGTATTATAATACCTTATATATGTATTTGCAGGGATGGACATAAGAGTACAATTGACTTTAATATAGTCTTAAAGCCAATGTTTACCCTGCCATACCATGCATAGTGCACAGGATCAATGCCCAATGTTTTTACATAAAAAAAATATCATGAGGGCATTGTGAGGTGTGGTGATTTCTCAGATACTACTTGAATGTGAATGACTAACTAAGCAGCCAAGTTGTAACTATGTGTCATTTTAGGTGACTAGTAACGTTACTTAACCATTACGATGGTCACTAATTTGACTACAAGTTTGTCATTTCATTTCCATTGTGAATAAAGTAAGTAGTTGTTGTGATATAACGCCCATTTGTAGTGTGTGCAAATTGAATTAGGAAAAAGCACCCATGGAGTAAAGAGTCCTTTATAAGAATGATGTGATTATTATTGAAGCTCAAATGGCATTAATACCTGTGTCTTTTATCACTCATTGTCAAGTTACTATTAAGGGAAATATCTAATAAATCTCATTATAACATTATTTTTATGTGCTGAATTGCTCACTGAAGGGAGGGGGGAGGCATTACTGAAGTCCTCCAAATACACACGCGAATGAGGAAAATTGTTACTAACTATCTAATACATTTGGGTGCACTCACAGGAACAGTCAGAGATCTGGAGATATATGCTTGTTTGTTGTTATGCCCAGAGTCATGGATTGATCAATTTCATCTCCGTGCATCTTGTTAAGAAATAGGCCATGGGCGTGTTTAGCCTAGCTTAGTGCTAGGGCAGGAAGCAAGGGTAAAGAGCTAGCTTAGCTCTGCCAAATCAAGAAAAATTGCAACTTCCAACTAAGCAAAATATATCATATTTATACTGGGTATACTATGTATGACATGCCATAAAACAGAAATGTAAAAACTTGTTGTTTAACAAGCGGTTGATGCTATTTTTTTCACCAACAACTGCTTCATGGCCTGCAATCGTCCCAATAGTCCTGTTCCATTAGTGGGCTTGACCAATTTGTGAACTGCGATAGTTAAACCTAAGTATGGATGTATTGGGGACTAGCTTGCTGGCTAACAAGACACATCTGAACTCTACCGGTATCATAGCTTTGGAGTTTTTCGCCATAGATTTGAACCCGCGAGCCATAGCTAGGCTAGCCATTTCCATCAAATTTGTGCTAAGCTAGTGGCACATCCCAAAATGCACAGAGATGACACTTCATGACAATCTCACTGGGGTTAGGGACGCCATACAGTTATCTTGAATGGCTTAAAACTTGGGTGGTGTAAAAAGCCATGAGCATAGCTTGAGCTTTTGTAGCTTCCCTTCCTGCTGGAGTCACTGAGGCACTACTTCCTTCAAAGAAGCCAGGGCTGAATGGATGCGGACATGAAGCCTGTTCTCGAAGTCGTAGCCTGTAAAATCCTCCTAAAACATTTTAGATACAAAGACAGAAAGATAGACAGACAGACAGACGATCAGTCACTTGCAACATAATTATAACACTCTCGGGGAATTCATATGAATTCTAATTTAGCTGATTGCTATGTAAATATCTTACCTTGGCTTGAAGTAGCAATGATCTCCCCTTTCCCACAGTCTAGATTAAGATAAAAAAAAAAAAAAAAGAAGCTGAGCATGTGTTCACATCTGTACAATCCAAATCAAAACATGAATGATTGTGAATGTGAATGCTGTATGCGTGCAGCGGACTGACCTCCTGTTTCGCAAGGAGGATACATCCGAGCTCGTAGACGGCGTACGGCTGAACGTATGAGTTGATCTGCCGCCCGTACTCATCTCTAGCTGCCAGTTGGAAGGACTGGATCGCATGTAAAAGGGAGAGGAGGGCAAGCTGAGTGACATTCAAAGTGTCGACATACAGAAAAGTCTTTCAATGCTGAATGTAGACTGTTACCTGAACAGCATCCCTCACATTCCCGTGACATTTGTGAATGGCACCAAGGAGGAGGTGTTTCAGGCCTCTGCACAAAGCTTCATCTAGACTCTGTAACACTGAACAGGAATAAAGAAGAAATTATGGGAAAAAATAAATTCATAGGATTCCCGCTGCAGCTTGCTCATGTTGCTATGAAACCTGAAGGTTACATTCACCCTGATTCATTATCTGCAGTTTAGATGAGGAGCAGTTCGGAAGCGCCTTCCACAGATACAGCACTTCAATTACGCCGAGGATGCATAGCTCTCTGGTGGGAGAGATCTTTCTCAATCTCTCAGCCTGCAGATGGAAACCAGACGGGGGGGGGGGGAATTTTGTGACACACTTGACACGACTATGAATGAGATAAAAAGGGCTAAATATGCAGTGTAACCCACCCTTTTGACAGCGAACTGCTCTATCTGGTTGTTTTTTCTCTTGAACAGCTTCTGCACATCTTTGAAAACCCCGCTTGCCCCTTCCAGGTCGCCTGAAGCACCCTGACACACTGGGTGAAAAAAACACAAAAGGAGATGATAAAAACAAAAATACAGAGTAGAAACAGCATACATTTGGTGCAAGACAGGCTTACCTCCAGTCAAGTAGGCGTAGTAGCACTGCGACCAACGCGACTCATTCTTCAGCCTTTCAAATGACCTGAACGCGTCTTCAAAACTCATCTCGATCATGCTACACCAACCTGAAACAAAGAAAAGCGGACGGAGACAGAATGAGTCCCCCCCTGTACTGTACAACCAGGTTTCAGCATGTCGCAACTAACCTGATGAGCGATCACGTACCAATCTCATAGAGACACACATGCTGGATCTCTCTTTGGTCTGATGCCAGCTCTAACGCATCATGGAAGCAGACCAAAGCGCTGTTGATATGGCACTGCAGACAGAGGAGAGAGCACATTGGATGTTGATGAGATACTGGACAGAGACTGCTGTACTTAACGTTTGTCTGATCTGGTTGTTAGAAACCCTGAACTGGCAGCACGTCACCTCTAGCCTGTGGACCCGTCCTTTGAAGAACATGAAGAGGGATGAGTTGGGGTAAACCACCGACTTCCTCTGCAGAATAGCTTTGGCTTCCAGCAGCCCGTCGTGTGTATCGGAGCCGTCCAGAGCAAAGAAAGGCAGCACTACTGTGTGGTACCACAAGAGGGCCAACCTGGGCAGCACAACGGGAGACAATCACCTCAGTCACTCTGAGATGTGGGATCTGAATCTGTATTACACTGAGGATTTGTGTTGACTGTTATGCTGTACTTATAATGGCATTATAGAATATATTTCAATAAAGGTAGGTCTGTGTTTTACATGTTAAAAAGGACAAGTTGGTTCACACACACTAAAGTGTGACCTTTAACCTGCCATTAAAGGTTTAGTTTACAGTTTGCCAGATTAGACAAACATCCTTTATTAGTCTAGCTGCCTCCTTTAAATTAATTGCAAAATATTATGTACAGCTACTAATATTATATACACTATAACAGTGAACGCGGAAGGTTATTAGAGATGGTGCTCTGCAGAGGGCCAGGATAATTCACTGGATTAAAGGAGCAGTGTGTAGGATTTAGTGGCATCTAGTGGTGAGGTTGCAGATGGCGTCCAGCTGCTTTGCTCACCCCTCCCTTTGCTTTAAGCATATAGAAAAACTACGGTGGCCTTGAGGTAGAGTAAAAGTGTTTGGTTTTGTCCGTTCATGGGTTGCTGTAGAAACATGGCGATGCAACATGGCGGACTCCATGAAGAGGACCTGCTCCCTATGTAGATGTGAAGGGCTCATTCTAAGCTAACGAAAACACAGCTATTCTATTTTCAGGTGATAATATACTAAGGACAACATAGTTATGAACATTAAATTCCACTTCAGCTAATAGATGCCGCTAAATGATACACACTGGCACTTTAAAAATATATGAATATTTGTATCGTATACAAATGTATCACGTCTAACAGGTTGCTAGTAAGCATTCATTTTAAAGGGTTGAAAGACAACATTGAGAACCAGTGACAGAGCTCATCCTCAAAGTTCCCAGGGTCTAGTGTCAAGGGTTCTCTGTTTTCACAAATTATCCAATGCATGTCTATATAAATTGGGAGCCTACTCACGTAGCCAGCGGTGCCTTCATGTCCTTGCTCTCGCTTGCATACATTAGGGAGGACAGGCCCTGGTGACGGTCGCCGGGGAAACCCAGCAGGTTGATGATCTTGAGCAGGTGTGGCGGCACCATGGAGATGCACAGGTGGAAGAGGCCGTAGCCGAAGCTGACGGAGCCCTTGAGCCGGTCCAGGGCCTCGGCCGTGACGCAGTTCTCCACCGGCGCATTGTGGTTGGCGTTGTCCGTTGATAGGGATTCCTCGTGGACGGAGGGCCTCTGCTGGCAGGACTCCTGCAGCTGGCTGATGTCACTGTGGCACTTGTTGTACATTTTCCACGCCTTACGTAGAATCCAGCCTCCTTTGATGTAAGCTGTTAGGAGATAAGTAAGAAGGTCATTAATTCATCTCTGCAACTAATAAACATATTCATGATCAATTAGTCTGTTGGTTATTATTTTCAGCCTCACCAGCTGAAAATATTAACTGAACAGCTGTTTGAAGTTTGTACCAGATCTTCATGTTCCCCTCAGGATGAATTACAGTTTACTTTTTTTGGCTAATAACTTTTGATCATTGCTAATTAGAAAGTGTTATTATGCTAACTGGTGGTGGAATGGTACATATATTCAAGTACTGTACTAGGGTACAAATTTGAAGTATTTTTACTTGAATCTTTTCTTTTCATGCCACAGTTCAGAGGGAAATATTGTCGTTTTAACTTCACTACAATTTTCTGACAACATGGATCATCATTACAAAGTTAGTGTAGTATAAACATTTTGTACAAACCTACGTGTGTCATTTTATCATTATAATTCCTGAGCTTTATAACAAATAATAATATCTGATTCTTATAATAATATGTTTATAATGCTCAAGCTCGCAGATTGCAAGTGTGTCACTTTCAAATTGCTAGTATATACAAAAACAACATTGTCAATTTTTTATTGATTAAGTTGATAAGTCGCTTGACTGCAGGCTTCTATAAATCGTGGCTGTACCTGGACCGTGGTCGTGCATCCTGCTACGGCCCTGCTGACACCGACTGCTACCACCATTATTATTACTAGTCACATTACTATTACTATTACCTGTACCATTAAGCATTTTAGCTTTACTTCCACCCTGAAGCCCTTTTGCTTTCTCGTTCTGCAGGTTTCCATGAATCGTTGTGGTACCTGGACCGTAGTCGTGCCTCCTGCTGTGAGCCGACTGACACCCACTGCTACTTCCATTATTATTATTAATCACATTACTATCCCTATTTTCATAATTATAATTCTACTATAATAATTGCTGCTGTTATTATAAGTAGTCTTATTATATGAATCATTTATGTCATATACATTGAATGTGTTGTATCTCTGTTATGCTGTTCATTCTGTACACATGACATCTATTGCATTCTGTCCATCCTGGAGAAGGATCCCTCCTCTGTCGTTCTCCCAGAGGTTTCTTCCTTTTTTCTCCCTGTTAAAGGGTTTTTTTTAGGGGAGTTTTTCCTGTGCTGATGTGAGGGAAGGACAGAGGATGTGAGGGAAGGACAGAGGATGTGAGGGTGTAAGGACAGAGGATGTGAGGGTAAGGACAGAGGATGTGGACAGAGGATGTGTAAGGACAGAGGATGTGAGGGTGTAAGGACAGAGGATGTCGCATGTGCACAGATTGTAAAGCCCTCTGAGGCAAATTTGTAATTTGTGATTCTGGGCTATACAAAATAAACTGAATTGAATTGAATTGACTGATGGACTAAACGTTTCAGCACCAAAGTTAACAAACTAATATTGTTGTGCTTACACACCTGACTTTACATAGCACCTAACAGATAAAGTGCTCTTCACTGTTTATCTGTGATATGACATCTCTATCATGTCTTGTTCTTGAGTTATACCATTCACGCAAGTAGATATACAGTCTATGGTCTACATGCAGTCAGTCATACAGACACGCACCACCATAAATGACATGGCTGCAATGAGAGACAGACACTTAAGGTCGTTACTCTTTGGCTTGTGGGTTACATCTGAGTACCTGAAAGCTCCTGCTTGACGAAGGAGAGCACTGCGAGGTACACCTGACAGTCAGCAACAATAATCTGTCTCTGTAGGCGGTCCACCACCACAACGCCTGACCTCTGGGAGTCCATCTGTAACACACACACACACACACACACACACACACACACACACACACACACACACACACACACACACACACACACACACACACACACACACACACACACACACACACACACACACACACACACATTGAATACTCAGTAATACTCATAACCTGCATGCTGAATGACCCAGAGCTGCTAGTCAGCCCCCACACTCCTCGCCCAGTTTGTTGATTACATTTCACAAAAGCACTAATTAAATCTGTGAGTGGGTTTGGCATAATCTCACTGCTGGCTGCATCATTAGGCACAACGCCAAGGATATAAACACTGATATCTGATGAGCAGCCTGTTCTGGCTGCGATATTAGTAGACATCAGCGATGGTGGAATTTGTTCACGAAAAATACTTTAAAAATAAATAATTCTATATGTGTAAATTGGTGTTCTTGCCAGTCAACTTTGCCAGTAGTAGTATTATCAGAGAAAAAATTCAAGGTGTCTTATTGCTGAGCAACAGTTAGGGCTGTCCTCAAATCAAGAAAATCTTAGTCAACTGACACTTGATCGAACACTTATTAGTTTATTTAACAACAGATCTGTAAAACTGAGTGTCTCCATAAAGAAATACACTAAAACACCACTTTAACTTGTGTGTTTACCAGATATGTGCTCATATGGTTCTTGGAAATAAGTAGTTGAGCAGGAAAAAACCTTTTAAAATAACTAATCGACTGAAGAAATCTTAGTCGACTAAGACCAAACGACTGATCAGTCGACTAGTTGACTAGGAGGTTGCAGCCTTACAGTCAATATATATATATAATATATCATTTTGGCATAATCCATAGTGCTGTACTCACACTTTTTTTAATCTTGTTCCTGATTGTCTCTATGACTCCGGCGCTGTCGCTCTCACAGAGCTTCTCAGTGGTCCTCAGGTCGTCACAGGCCGTCTGCATCTTCTCCTCCTCAAATGTCATCATGGCGTTCTGCAAGGCGAAGCAGTCACAACGTTTTACTCTTTGAACATTTTTTTCAAAAAAAGCAGCAATGCATTGTATCATTATTATTAACACCAAATTGTCTTGTTGTGCTTGAGCTGGATTACAAACAGAAAACATCTAGTAATAGGAGGGAAGGAATGTTATGTAACCATTTTCAAAAGGACAAAGGGCCCCTTTCTGGGTGACAGTGAGCGGAGGAACACGGAGACATCAGTGCAGCTGTGCGTTTGGAAGTTGGAAAAATGCGACACAGCCGGAACAATCTGAAAATCCTTGCTCTGTTGTTGCTGAAACCTCTTAAGATCAACTTGAACAAGTGAGGAAATAATCACACTTAAATGAAGCACAAAATGCAGTGGGATTCAACTGACATTTGTCGTTTCACGTTTTGATATTTTCTTGCATAACTGCGGCATTCTCTCTATTAATGCTGCATGTATGAATGCCAGGCATGATGGTCTGATGCCTTCAGGGCCATTTAGTATCTGGGGGACAGAGGATGACATCATCTTTGGCTTCATGTGTGGTGTGTGATTGTCATCGCCCTCTCAGCAACAGTACGTGCGTGTGTGTGTGTGTGTGTGTGTGTGTGTGTGTGTGTGTGTGTGTGTGTGTGTGTGTGTGTGTGTGTATGTGTGTCACAGTGTGAAGAATCTCCCTCTCCCATCAGTGATGGACGCAGTGTTACAGTAAATGTGAACGCTGTTCTTGAGAGGAAGATTCATCCATTATGTTAATGTACGAAAACGCAGTGGAGAGGATGCCGGTGGTGAAAATAATAAGCATCCAATTTGACAGGTTGGGTTTATTCCAGGTGATACCAGGGGACTTTCTCCTAATAATCATATAATCACCAGCTGAGATGAAACTCACCAGGAAACTGACGAAACTGGCCCCGAAGCTCATCAGCGGGCTCTGGGTCCTACATAGAGAATAGGGAAGGAGAGAGCTGCATTCACTGTCAAGCCAGAGAGAACGAATTACATGCATACCCAAAAAGCTGATAACTTTTCCAGCTGGGGAAGGAGCAGGTGCATCTGCAATCTCCGTGTCCGGCTGTCACAACCGATGTCATGTCTCACTGCTATCTGTTTCTTTGATGTGGAGCGTCCATCTCCCACTATTCACTATCTGTTTGTCTGTGTTTTTTGGAAAGGCAAAATGCCCCCAAAACATATCCTTAAAAAACAGAAAGCTGGTAACAGTGGCACGACTTGACTCTCCATAACGAAAATGTCTGTTAGAAACATCAAATCAGAGGGGGTTTGACAATGGATAAACAGACACCTGGAGGCTGTAGACTCTACAGCCTCCAGGTGTCTGTTTAACTTGTATCCAAGATGAGACACCAAGTGTCTGGCTCAGACCAGTGAGCATCACAGAGCAGCAAACGGTGCTTTGACGCATTTTCAGTTTTTAATGTAGTTTCATTTTTTCATTTTTTTTCTCTTGCTACTACAGGACATTTGATTTTTAAGTAAATTATTTTTGGCTGTTGTTTGCCTGTAGAAAATGTTTTCACTTTAAATTACTCTGGAAAAACTGCAGATAGAGCCATAAGCAATTAATGAAACTGATTTTATTACTTTTATTTTTATTTATTTATGTATTATTTATAATTTTTATTTCATTTATTTCATAATTAATGTTGTTATAGGCAATACTCTATAGGCCTTGTTAGTTCCAGGTTCAATATGTGCACTAAGGTTCTTTCAATAAGTTTTCAATAAACGTTGAACCCATCTGGCCCTTGACTTGTATCAATTTCTTTATTTCGGCCCACTGTGTATTTGAGTTTGACACCCCTGCTGTAGAGCATCACTCAGATGATAACATGCATTTAAAATCTAACAGCCTTATTGAGTTAAGTATTTGACTTACCCTGTATATGTGGGGCACTGTTTTCACACTTTGCATAGCAGTGATACATGTTGTACCCAGTGTTACCAATCTCACTATATTCTTGGAGTAATACGTTGCCACATAAAAACATTAGGCATGCAATACACTGCAACAAATCACCATGATGATGAAGCATGACATACTCACCTGTATCTCCTGAAGAGCTCGTCGCTCTCTTTGAAGCCGTTGTTGAGCAGCATGTTAATACCTTGCAGGGCCATCTCGGCATCATCCAGGTGCTCGGCCCTCTCCTCTACCTGGGACTGGGACTGCTCGGGACCCGCCATTGTGTGTGCTGCAGATGGGATGTTGGAACAAAACACGAACGCGTTTCTCCTCTGAAGCAAAGCCGCATTGGTTTATTTCCTCTGGTGCAGGAGACGCGTTTCAACAGAGACGCGCCTAAAGGCTGCAGACAGGCCACTGATGCTCTACACTGACCTACACTCCATCATGGTTATTCCCAACAGCAGACATTAAGCTCATGCATACCGTTATTTCCCTTTTAATCTACCATCCAGTCCGTTTTCACCTCCACCCCCTCTACTCTGCTACTCCCCTCCTTGCAGCAGTTACATAACGAGGATTCGGGCTGCTGTGCTGCTCTGTCTGCACGTCAAAACGGCCTGACGTCATAACGCAGCATCCTGTCATCCAGCCAGCCTCTCTCAGACTCAGGACCAGAGACCTCAGACTGGGCCACCTGCGGTCACTCTGATGATATACTATATAATATTCAATTCAATTCAATTCAGTTTATTTTGTATAGCCCAGAATCACAAATTACAAATTTGCCTCAGAGGGCTTTACAATCTGTGCACATGTTACATCCTCTGTCCTTACACCCTCACATCCTCTGTCCTTACACCCTCACATCCTCTGTCCTTACACCCTCACATCCTCTGTCCTTAGACCCTCACATCCTCTGTCCTTAGACCCTCACATCCTCTGTCCTTACACCCTCACATCCTCTGTCCTTACACCCTCACATCCTCTGTCCTTACACCCTCACCTCCTCTGTCCTTAGACCCTCACCTCCTCTGTCCTTACACCCTGTCCTCACATCCTCTGTCCTTACACCCTCACATCCTCTGTCCTTACACCCTCACATCCTCTGTCCTTACACCCTCACATCCTCTGTCCTTACACCCTCACATCCTCTGTCCTTACACCCTCACATCCTCTGTCCTTACACCCTCACATCCTCTGTCCTTACACCCTCACATCCTCTGTCCTTACACCCTCACATCCTCTGTCCTTACACCCTCACATCCTCTGTCCTTACACCCTCACCTCCTCTGTCCTTAGACCCTCACCTCCTCTGTCCTTACACCCTCACATCCTCTGTCCTTAGACCCTCACATCCTCTGTCCTTACACCCTCACATCCTCTGTCCTTACACCCTCACATCCTCTGTCCTTACACCCTCACATCCTCTGTCCTTACACCCTCACATCCTCTGTCCTTACACCCTCACCTCCTCTGTCCTTACACCCTCACATCCTCTGTCCTTACACCCTCACATCCTCTGTCCTTAGACCCTCACCTCCTCTGTCCTTACACCCTCACATCCTCTGTCCTTACACCCTCACATCCTCTGTCCTTACACCCTCACATCCTCTGTCCTTACACCCTCACATCCTCTGTCCTTACACCCTCACCTCCTCTGTCCTTAAACCCTCACATCCTCTGTCCTTACACCCTCACATCCTCTGTCCTTACACCCTCACATCCTCTGTCCTTAGACCCTCACATCCTCTGTCCTTCCCTCACATCCTCTGTCCTTACACCCTCACATCCTCTGTCCTTACACCCTCACCTCCTCTGTCCTTACACCCTCACATCCTCTGTCCTTACACCCTCACATCCTCTGTCCTTACACCCTCACATCCTCTGTCCTTAGACCCTCACATCCTCTGTCCTTAGACCCTCACATCCTCTGTCCTTACACCCTCACATCCTCTGTCCTTACACCCTCACATCCTCTGTCCTTAGACCCTCACATCCTCTGTCCTTAGACCCTCACATCCTCTGTCCTTAGACCCTCACATCCTCTGTCCTTACACCCTCACATCCTCTGTCCTTACACCCTCACATCCTCTGTCCTTACACCCTCACATCCTCTGTCCTTACACCCTCACATCCTCTGTCCTTAGACCCTCACCTCCTCTGTCCTTACACCCTCACATCCTCTGTCCTTACACCCTCACCTCCTCTGTCCTTACACCCTCACATCCTCTGTCCTTACCCCCTCACCTCCTCTGTCCTTACACCCTCACATCCTCTGTCCTTACACCCTCACATCCTCTGTCCTTAGACCCTCACATCCTCTGTCCTTACACCCTCACATCCTCTGTCCTTAGACCCTCACATCCTCTGTCCTTACACCCTCACATCCTCTGTCCTTACACCCTCACATCCTCTGTCCTTACACCCTCACATCCTCTGTCCTTACACCCTCACCTCCTCTGTCCTTAGACCCTCACCTCCTCTGTCCTTACACCCTCACATCCTCTGTCCTTACACCCTCACCTCCTCTGTCCTTAGACCCTCACATCCTCTGTCCTTACACCCTCACATCCTCTGTCCTTCCCTCACATCCTCTGTCCTTACACCCTCACATCCTCTGTCCTTAGACCCTCACATCCTCTGTCCTTACACCCTCACATCCTCTGTCCTTACACCCTCACATCCTCTGTCCTTACACCCTCACCTCCTCTGTCCTTACACCCTCACCTCCTCTGTCCTTAGACCCTCACATCCTCTGTCCTTAGACCCTCACCTCCTCTGTCCTTAGACCCTCACATCCTCTGTCCTTAGACCCTCACATCCTCTGTCCTTAGACCCTCACATCCTCTGTCCTTACACCCTCACATCCTCTGTCCTTACACCCTCACATCCTCTGTCCTTACACCCTCACATCCTCTGTCCTTAGACCCTCACATCCTCTGTCCTTACACCCTCACATCCTCTGTCCTTACACCTCACATCCTCTGTCCTTCCCCCTCACATCCTCTGTCCTTACACCCTCACATCCTCTGTCCTTACACCCTCACATCCTCTGTCCTTACACCCTCACATCCTCTGTCCTTCCCTCACATCCTCTGTCCTTAGACCCTCACATCCTCTGTCCTTACACCCTCACCTCCTCTGTCCTTACACCCTCACATCCTCTGTCCTTACACCCTCACCTCCTCTGTCCTTACACCCTCACCTCCTCTGTCCTTACACCCTCACATCCTCTGTCCTTACACCCTCACATCCTCTGTCCTTACACCCTCACCTCCTCTGTCCTTACACCCTCACCTCCTCTGTCCTTACACCCTCACATCCTCTGTCCTTACACCCTCACCTCCTCTGTCCTTACACCCTCACCTCCTCTGTCCTTAGACCCTCACATCCTCTGTCCTTACACCCTCACATCCTCTGTCCTTACACCCTCACATCCTCTGTCCTTACACCCTCACATCCTCTGTCCTTCCCTCACCTCCTCTGTCCTTACACCCTCACATCCTCTGTCCTTACACCCTCACATCCTCTGTCCTTCCCTCACCTCCTCTGTCCTTAGACCCTCACATCCTCTGTCCTTACACCCTCACCTCCTCTGTCCTTACACCCTCACATCCTCTGTCCTTAGACCCTCACATCCTCTGTCCTTAGACCCTCACATCCTCTGTCCTTACACCCTCACCTCCTCTGTCCTTACACCCTCACCTCCTCTGTCCTTACACCCTCACATCCTCTGTCCTTAGACCCTCACATCCTCTGTCCTTACACCCTCACATCCTCTGTCCTTACACCCTCACATCCTCTGTCCTTAGACCCTCACCTCCTCTGTCCTTACACCCTCACCTCCTCTGTCCTTACACCCTCACCTCCTCTGTCCTTAGACCCTCACATCCTCTGTCCTTAGACCCTCACCTCCTCTGTCCTTACACCCTCACATCCTCTGTCCTTACACCCTCACATCCTCTGTCCTTACACCCTCACATCCTCTGTCCTTAGACCCTCACATCCTCTGTCCTTACACCCTCACCTCCTCTGTCCTTACACCCTCACATCCTCTGTCCTTACACCCATCCTCCTCCTCTGTCCTTAGACCCTCACCTCCTCTGTCCTTACACCCTCACATCCTCTGTCCTTACACCCTCACATCCTCTGTCCTTACACCCTCACATCCTCTGTCCTTAGACCCTCACATCCTCTGTCCTTACACCCTCACATCCTCTGTCCTTACACCCTCACATCCTCTGTCCTTACCCCTCACATCCTCTGTCCTTACACCCTCACATCCTCTGTCCTTACACCCTCACCTCCTCTGTCCTTAGACCCTCACCTCCTCTGTCCTTACACCCTCACCTCCTCTGTCCTTAGACCCTCACATCCTCTGTCCTTCCCTCACATCCTCTGTCCTTAGACCCTCACATCCTCTGTCCTTCCCTCACATCGGCACAGGAAAAACTCCCCTAAAAAACCCTTTAACAGGGAGAAAAAAGGAAGAAACCTCTGGGAGAACGACAGAGGAGGGATCCTTCTCCCAGGATGGACAGAATGCAATAGATGTCATGTGTACAGAATGAACAGCATAACAGAGATACAACACATTCAATGTATATGACATAAATGATTCATATAATAAGACTACTTATAATAACAGCAGCAATTATTACAGTAGAATTATAGCCATGAAAATAGGGATAGTAATGTGATTAATAATAATAATGGAAGTAGCAGTGGGTGTCAGTCGGCTCACAGCAGGAGGCACGACTACGGTCCAGGTACCACAACGATTCATGGAAACCTGCAGAGCGAGAAAGCAAAAGGGCTTCAGGGTGGAAGTAAAGCTAAAATGCTTAATGGTACAGGTAATAGTAATAGTAATGTGACTAGTAATAATAATGGTGGTAGCAGTCGGTGTCAGCAGGGCCGTAGCAGGATGCACGACCACGGTCCAGGTACAGCCACGATTTATAGAAACCTGCGAAGCGAGAAAGCACAAAGACTCCAGGGTACAAGCAAGTCAAGTCAATAAGCGTAATAGTACAGGCAATAATAATAGTAATGTGACTAATAATGATAGTGGTAGTAGTAGTGGGTGTCAGCAGGGCCTCAGCAGGTGGCACGATGACAGTCCAAATATAACCCGATTCCTGGGAACCTGCGAGGCGAGAAAGCACAAGAACTCCGGGGAAGAAGCAAAATCAGTAATGTGCATAAATAGGAGATTAATACATAAAGAAGGATATATATTATATAATATTATATAATAAATGATATACTGTATCATTAATTATACTATACTTCATGTCCTACTCCCTCTCCCTCTCCTCTCCCCCCTTACTTCCTCCACCTACCCACATGGTTTCTACCCGTAGTCACCTCCGCTCCCTCTCCCCCGCTGATCTTTCCTCTTCCGTTACCTCTGCCCTCCCTGACCCTGAATCCTTCTCTCTCCTATCCCCCGATACTGCTACTGATCTTCTCCTCTCCACCCTTTCCTCCTCCTTGGACA